>NC_132992.1:38865000-39165000 GCF_048564905.1 Vicugna pacos | reverse complement strand
GATGGAATGATCCATCTTCTTTCTAGATTAAATCTTCTGAGAGTTCAAAATGAGTTGCCCAGAATGTGAGGATTTTGCTTGAGGATTATTCTGAAAGGCGGAGAGACCCTGCTCATTCTGAAGGAAATACTGCTTCTCCCTTGACTACCTAGGAGAATTTAAATTGAAGATTTTTCCCAGATGAGAGTTACTACTAGAGATAAATTTTATTTACGTGGCCCCATGTATATGTCAGAGCAAGCGTCTAATTATCAGATGTCTCTTCTTACCGTCCTGTGAGTGGCCCTTTCTGCCCTTGGAAGCCCCAGGCTCCTGTCCCACTCCCCGGCTTAAGATGGCAGATATACCTCATTTTATTTTACCTTTCTGTCTCTGAACCTTCCATATACCTGCAGCTTTGACCCTCTTGTGTGTGGGGTTCCTGTACGTACAAAATTGAATTTTTTCTCCTGTTAGTCTGTCTTATGTCAGTTTGATTCTTAGACTAGCCAGAAAAACCTAGAAGGGTAAGAAAGTTTCCTTCCTCCTCAGCAAGCTAATTACTGTTTTGGTTTTTTTGTTTTGTATTGTTTTGGTTTTTTTGAAAGGTGTGGATTTTAAGATTTATATATGTATCCTGAAGTGTGGGAGATTCTTCAGAGGTGTTTTTGTTTGTATATTTTTGTTTGCTTTATGTTTTTTGAGCAAAGCTGAGAAACCGAAGACTAGTGGCTGAGTTGAAGCTGTTGTGATGTCCTTTAGAGGATTGAGAATCAAAGAAAAGTAATTTAAGTATGAGAGAGATGCCAAAACTTTTGGTGCTTTATACATTCTGGAATTAGTTCCATTTACTTCTTAATAGCTTGTTTATTTTGTAAATTGGTCTTTTCATGCTCTGGAAGGAAAAAACTAACAAAGCTGTCTATTTTGTGTTTGATTGTTCTGTTTGATTATTTGTAATTTATCCCTCTTTTCTCTCTTCAAAATGGTATAATAAATCACTTTGAGAAACTAAAATGGCCAAAAAGACGAGGAAGACTTCCCCCTGTAAACTTCAATATATGTTCCCATCTCTACCAAAGTAGATCTATAAACCCTATATAGATATGGTGATCATTTCAAAATGTTTTCAGATACCAAATCATTATGTACTACACTTGAAACTAACATAATATTGTATGTCAGCTATATT
The DNA here is from genome assembly GCF_048564905.1 of Vicugna pacos. NCBI lineage: Eukaryota > Metazoa > Chordata > Mammalia > Artiodactyla > Camelidae > Vicugna > Vicugna pacos. The sequence goes on along the minus strand of NC_132992.1, from coordinate 39,163,829 downwards.
TCAATAAAGGTAAGTGAATGAATGAATGAATGAATGAATGAAATCCCTGGCTTCAAGGTGTCTGACAGGCCTGACTGGATGAACGGATGGCAGCACAGTAGTTTCTAGTTGTTAAAACACATTTATCTGTAGTCAGATTGCTTAAGTATAACGACCAGTTTCTGTGTGACTGTAGGAAAACTACTCAGATTCTCTGTGTCTCAGTTTCCTTATCTTAAAATAGGGCTAATTATTCACGAAAATGTAAAGCAGTTAGAGTAGTGCTTAGACTATAGTAAGTGGTCAGTAAATAAAAATTAGCTTCTGTCAAAAATAATGGCAAGTGTTACAGTTGATACAGTGGTTTGATGGAATCTTTTTTCAAGTACCTTGAAAAATATATCACTATGTACGTCTACTTTTAATAAACAAATCGCTTTGTAGCCTCAACAGAAATGAAAATGGAAAATAAGAGAAAAGTTAGAAAAATAAGTATTCTTCAGGTATATACAGTCATAGAATTGTGGTTATATTAAAACATACAAAACATACAGTAGAGTGACTGCATTTGTTTTCATCTTCCTAAAGTGAAACTTCAGGTTAGAGCAGGAACGTTGTCACTTGCAAAATGCATTTGCTTATCTCATTGATAGTACGTGTGTGGAGATCACAGGTGCATTTCAGATTTAGGGGTTTAATGTGGGCTTGCCAGTGCGAATTGTCTGCTTCTTTTAGGAGTAATTTGTATGAGGGATGTATTGGGGGCATTGGAGATAACTTTATGACCTGCTTATGATCTCAAGATTTTCACTGAATTATTTATTATTGCATTGTGTTAGCTATTTTGCTTCTTGATAGATCATTTTACACCACAATATTGCTGCTGCCCAAGGAAAAAATGTCTCTTCAGCAGTCCTGATGGCCTCTGAAAAGAGTAATTTGATTCTTAAGATAGGATTTTGACTTGCCCTAGTGGTTGTAAGAAATTTTCTCTATAAGGCTGAGGTTATTTTTTTTTCCCTCACGCAGTCATAGATATTGAGTGCAAACTTGCTTTTCACCTTCTGTATACTTAATAGGTGTCTTTTGGAAATGATTTTGTAGCATTTATTAACTTCATCCTTAACTGTGTGTGTTTTGGTTAGTTTACTTCAATAATTTAAGAAAGGAAAGGGGGATTTTTTAAACAAGAAGCTAAAACTTCATGTTATCTCTGTAAAAAGTGAAGTTGTTAGCACCATTGATTTTATTGTTCTTGTTCCTTAAAATTGACGTTTCTGAAAATAATCTAATATGTACTTTTTTTTTCTTTTGAGGACAATTACTGCCAGTTCTTGGGTGGTGTGGGGCAGGCAGGCAGGATTACTTGGGAAAGGACAACCCAGATGGCTAAAAAAAAGCACGTAGGCTTGAGAAGACAGTGATGATGAAAACTGTCTTGATGTCTGGGGCAGCCTTCTAGTCAGAATCCAGAATTTTGGCCCAAGCCAGAGGACAAAAGTAATGTAAAGAGTAGGGATTGAAAACCTGAATACCCACAGAAGTCGGCAAATAATGTAAATGAATAAGGTGTTCCAGATGACAACTGTGACCTGCTGGAGAGTCCTTGCTCCTCTTATATTCAGTCATTCATTGCTATAAGGGGATATGGACCCAGATTTTCATGAAAATCTTGTGTTTAAATGTTAGTAACTAATTTTTCCCTCAATACATATATAGTAGGCCAGATTTGGCCAACAAGGTACCAGTTTGCAGCTACTGTCTTTTAAAAAGGTTCTTTTAGCTATATAATAATTATGATGATCTGGAACTCTAGGTAATTTTATACCTGTACACTCTCTGAGAGAAATAATGAAAGAAAGAAAAGCCATCCCCATGTCTCCCATGTGATTTTCTAATACGTCTTTACTCATGAGCTTCTCTACAAAAGATGAAGATTTGCTTAGGGGAATATAAGCTATGTATCTTATATGGTTTAGTTTAATTACCTACTTGTAGCATTCTGTCTGTATTTGTATGCAGTTCCAATGACCTGTTTCTGTTTAGCTTAGAATTTTATTTGTAATTATCAAGGTTTTTTTGATACGTTAATAAGAGTATTCATCTTATCTGTATATACCTTCTTTGTTGTTTAATGTTCTTGATGATAGCTGTTACTCTTATAAGTAGTAATAATGATTTTTTTTAAAGCCAGCTTTTGTTTTTTAATTTCTTTTCTTAAATAATTTTTCCAACTTTTTACTGTGATCTTTTAAAAATGCAGAAAAATTGAAGAATGTTAAAGTATCACTCACATACCCACTACTATATTTAACTTAATATTTTGCCATATTTAAATTGATTTACTTAACCATTTGAAAATGAGTTACAGACATCATGCTGCTTTATATAAAGTATACTGCTGTATACTTTAGCATGCACCTCCTAGAAATAAAAGATTCCATAACCACAAATGCTATCTTACAAATTTGTGTGTGAATGTATGTATGTATGTATTATATACACACTCTTATATGTTATATATGTTTTAGAAAGGTATTGGGTATATCCAGGAGATGCTCATGAATATAAAAAAAAAAACCCTCCTCTGTCTTCTGTTTTTTTTTTTAAGTTGTTTTCTTATTTCTTTATTTCTGTTCTACATATTTTTTAAGCATTTTTTATTGAGGTATAGTCATTTTACAATGTTGTATCAAATTCCTGTCTTCTGTTGATTATTTGTGACAACAGTAGGCTATATTGGATCTGGGTGAGAGTAGATATGATCTTTATTGCTATGATCTCTGGACAACATCCATCCAACTGCCTTCAAAAACATGAGTTTGCTTTCACAACAAGGCTCACAGAGATAAGGAGACTATGCTGGTGGAGATGGGAATCTTTCCTAAAACTCCCAGCTTCAGGCTACTGGAAGCATAGACTTTATGGGGGTAGGGGTAGGGACAGATGCTACTGGGAATAAGTCCCTTTGCTCCTGGTTTGTATCTCCAGGTAAATGACAGGTTATCTAGCTGGGCAAAGGCCCAGAGAGATGTCATGCTTTACTACAGAATTTTAGTCAGAAGTCTGGATATTTAGTCATTTGTTAATATGTACCCAAGACCCATTTTATTAGAAGGGTACTTATGCTACAGAGAAAACTGGAAATCTTAACACTTGAGGACTCTAACCTTAAAATTTTCAGGATTTTAATGGAATGTCTCTTCTGCTTAGCAAGATTTTATTGATGAATGTCAGTAATGCTGCTCTATTTTGCCTGTTCTCTAAAAAAGGAGTACAGAATTCAGAGGTGGATTTTGTATCAATGTTAACTGGGGCTTACTTGTAGAATTTTCCCAGTTTCACCCTAGAGCTGTTGCAAAAGATGTCTCTATTTATTTATGCTTTGTGCTTTTCTGTGGAAGATTTCCAGTATGGCGATTGCTTTCTTTTTCACTCTCCTTTTAAAATGTTATTTTCCTGTATTACAGATTTTTTTCTTAGGTATATTGACTGAAGTTTAATGAGAAGAATCGTGACCAGCTAAGAGAATTTTCTTCAAGGAATGGAATTAGCTCATAGCTTATTGCTGAATGAAGAAGCATATAGTCAACTGGGTGAAGTTCAGAAGGCAGAGTTTATTTTTGATTGGTTGAGATACTTGGAGAAGCTCTTGCTAGCAACCAGCAGGGTGGGTAAAATTTCAAAAACTGTTTTTTGGGTTTTCTTTTAAGTGCCAGATAATGTTTAGTTCCTTTGGTTTGCTTTTCTAGTTCTGTCTAGAATATCCTAAATTAGCTTTCAAAGGCTAGACCTTATTAAGACTATAATGGAATATTAATAAGAAGTTTGTTCTGTTTAAAAAAAACAGGAAGAAATTAGCCAATGTTTTTGATATTATTTTAAGATACATTAAAAACTAACTGCAGATTACATTGTGTTAGATTTCATTACCGTTATCTTCTGCACCTTGTGTCCCTCCATGTGCATAAGTCCTGGTGCATATAGTGCTAAACAATGTAATGGGAGTTTCCCTTAGAAAAAGATGTGAGCTCTTTAAGAGGAATATGAGTTGAAGAGTCTTTGAGTAAATATGTTCCCTCTTAATGAAATGGGTACCAAAAAAAGAACTAATCTTTAATGCCCTTTACCTACATTCAGGAATTGTTAACATTTTGCCCTGTTCGATTGACTGACTGATTTACTGAGTCATGTGAGGTGGTACTTTACTTCTCAATACGTTTGCATACATCTCCTAAAAATAAGGATATTCTCCTACATAATAACAATACCATATGTAATGCAAAAGTGGTACAAAGATGCTACTCATGGAGACATATAGCATTTAACAAATGACAAAAATCCGTACAAAATTAACAAGCATTTGATTCTGGAAGTTTAAGACTCAATGAACACCTGAATACCATTACCACTATGATGTTATGTTGTACTTTTTCAGAGAGCAGACAAGTAAAATGGAGTAACATTATAGGTATTTAATGCATAAGTTTGCCAAAAGAAAATGGCACTAAACTTAGAAAAAGATCTGAGTAAAACAGGTAACCATCATAAGATCAGCTCTGGGGTTAGGTTGCTGCTTACTGATGCAGGTATACACAGGGCAGAGCCTTAAGAACTAAGAAGCTTTAAAATACAAATTTGCTCTACTTTTCAAGCAGAAGAAGAAAGATACAGGAGAAGAAATAGAGCCCTTGTCTTTGTTCACAGAGACCATGCTGTATTGTGGTATATATTTATTTACATCAGAATTTATTTTTTGGAGATAGCAGGGCAACAAGCTACCTGTTCATGACATGTAATGACCACACCACCAACTTATTTGTAGCATTTAGTCAAAATAATTCTGCATTTTTCTAGAGCCTTCGGTTAGTTCTTAATTCTATGAAAGAAAAATCATAGAGGATTGCATGAGATTGCGTTGACTCTTGAGCTGTCTTGTTTACCTTCCTTTCTAGAGTGATGTAAGGGAGAAACAGAAGACTCTCGTTGAACAGCTCCTGTCTTTGTTGAACAGCTCCCCGGGGCCTCCTACCCGCAAACTCCTTGCTAAGAATCTGGGTATTCTTTATAGTATTGGAGACACATTCTCTGTTTACGAGACAATCGATAAATGTAATGATCTTATTCGTAGCAAAGATGATTCTCCAAGTTACCTTCCCACTAAACTGTAAGTTAAAAATTAAAACTGAACATAAAAGAGTCCTTCCTTGTTGTATCATTTTTGTAAAGAACCCAAACTACTTGATAATCACTGAGAAACTGAATGCAAATTGTTGTATTAATTTTTTTTAAATCTGACTTTCAAAAAGATTTAACATTTTCCCATTGACAGAGAAACAGTTCTTTTAAGACTGGGATATTGTACTATACACCAGAGAAAAACACATTGTAATTGACTATACAATTTGAAAAAAAGATATTTTAGACACATTCAAAGCTTAGATTTGGGAATCAAAACTGTCAGATTAAAATTTTAGCAGTTGAATGTTTAAGAAACAGGTATTTTAAATTCTTCACGTTTTGGATGTTCTTTCAGTTTATTGGTTCTTAGTAGTGAAAATTAATAGTAAGTATATAGAAATATACTCTTCTAAGAGCCTAGAAGAACAGGTTAATTTCTTTCTCCACAAAACTCAATTCATTTTATCACGTGTTGCTTTAAAGAAGGCAGTTTGCCATGTTATGGTTCCACAGTAGTAATTTTATAGAAATTTTTTCTTGATCTAATTTCTAGCTTAGAATGTATTTTCCTATGAAGTTTTCAGACTTTATGAGAACATTGTTCTTTTCCTTATGTCTTTAAGACCATCTTTGATTATCTGATACATGAAGCCCAGTTTTATTAAAAATTGTTTGTAAAAAATTTGAGGGAATGAAATCTTTGGACTGAGATTTAGATTAGTTGAAGATAACATCTTTTTAAAATTCTTGTATTGCAAATTAAATTATTTGATACTCACCTAAGTATCATTCCTTAGGACTTAACGGTGGAATAGATTCCAGGAAATCTTATCCTTTAAAAGTAAAAATAAGTAGTCTTCTTTACATGTGCTGAGATTTTTTTTATTTGTGTTTTTTCATTCATGACTAATTTCTAATTTAAATGTCGTTTCAGTGCTGCTGTGGTGTGTTTGGGTTCCTTGTACAAGAAGTTGGGTAGGATATTGGGTAACACCTTTACTGATACAGTGGGGAATATTCTTAAAGCTGTGAAGAGTGCAGAGGTAAATATAGGTTTTTTGGTTTCTAGAGCCAGTAAAAGAGCTTTACCTAGGACAGGAATAGTTAGTATGCGTGTAAATATATCCATACATGAAATATTTCTAGATAATGTACACATGTACTTTGTATATTGAATCTTTATGAGAAAAGCAATAATATAATAAAATTTTGTATGTTGACATAAATTCAAATGGGCAAAAACTAAGGTGTTTATCTGGCAGACCCATCCCTGCTCTCTCTTCTCACATCACCTCTTCTATCTGATCCTACTTAAAACTGCCAGAGCCAGGGCTTGTCTGAGGGTCCAGATAGAGTTGCTAACTACTATGTTCCTGATGGATGGATTAGTATTGTACCAGCATCAGAAGACAGTAAGGAACAAAAATCAGGGTGGGAAAGAGTGTGGAGGACATTAGCATGACTAGGATCAGGGTGACCTTTTAATTGACAGGGGAGTATATTCTCAGCCTTAGCCTCGTTGATTTGTTGGCATCATTTACACTGTGAAACACTCTTTGTTTTTGTAGCTATCTCTTCATTGGACTTCCAAGATACTGTAATCTCTTGCCAACTATAGTTTTACCAATCAATTTTGAAATGAAAGCATTTGTATGTTTATATATCAGAAGTTTTACATCTGTGGTCCCTCATATTTAAGGATAACTCAGCACCTTTAAATATAAAATATCGTTACTAGTTCCCGTTCTTACCTTACTTAGAAAAACAGTCTAGAAAACAGCTCTGAAGTAATTTATAAAAACACTGGCTGGTCACACACTTTTTTTCTAAATGTACCAAGGTAGAACATGGGAAAATTCAAATGTAAAATATGCTTAATTTCGAAAAGAATGTAGCTGATTCAAGAGCTTTAAGGAGAAGCAAAGTCCATAACATAAAACTAGTGAGAGAATCAACTCAGTGGATCACTTCTCCCCCTGAGCAATAGTTTCCTTAGAGATCAAGGGAGGTGATTCAGAGGGAGAGATTGCTAACATCCAGAAATCTAGTTTTATTTAGAAAGACATGTCTGCAAGAACTTTTATTTACTGAGTTATGGCCACCTTAAACTTTTTTTTCTCTTAACTCTGTTGGTTGAGTGATGGACAGCATTTGAAACTGGCATAAAAGTAGCTTAACAAGTTTCCCATTAGGACTCACTTTGTTATGTCCACCTATAATTATTCACTATTGTGCTCCTTTGAACAAAAATAAATTAATAATATTATTGTGAAAGTGATACTTAATGTTGATCTTTCTCCAACTTTAACTTACCTACAGTGGCCTCACTTCCTGGAACAGAGAAAGCATTTGGAGCATTTAGTAAAACATCGTAATACAAACAGCTCCTATTTCTTGAATGTTTACTGTGTACCAGGCACTATGGTAACTGGTTTCCCCACAGAGGAACTTTTACTTCTCACACTGACTCAGTGGGGTTCATGTTATCCTCATTTTAAAGACAAATAAGTAAGAACAAGTTAAAGTCTCACAGCTACTAAGGATCAGAGCCGAGATTCAAACCCAAGTCTTTTAAAATCTAAACGCATACTTTCAACCTGAGTTAAATTAGTCAGACCAACAAATGATAAAACATCAATAGTCGTAAACTCTATTGATCATTTACTGTATGTCAGGCGCTATTCTAAGCACCTCACAGGTAGTAACTCATTTGATCCTCACAACAAACATTTAACAGATAAAGAAACAGATTTGCCCAAGTCCGTGTAGCTAGTAGGTGGCAGGCCATGCACTCTAACCATGTTACCTCATTCATAGCAACCGTTTATCAAATGCTTAACAGCATACAAGCTTTGTGCTAGGCATTTTCCGTCATTCCATTTAATCTTCACATCAATCTTAAGAACTTTATTTTGTGTTGAAGTGTAATATATACAAATAACACTTTAAATAGTAAACACTTCATAAAATAGCAGCTGTTAATGTTTTCTGGTGTCAGAATAGCTTCGTTAGTGTGGACAAAAATCTGAGTATTTCTCTAATATATGAGATAAATTTCAATTCTTAATGCTGTTTTTCACAGTGGAATTTTTTTCCTATTCCTTACATTTTTCATCATTGATAGTCTCAAGGTCGATATGAGATTATGCTAAGTCTGCAAAATATATTGAATGGACTGGGAGCTGCTGCTGCACCTTGCCACAGGGATGTTTATAAAGCTGCTAGATCCTGCTTGACAGACAGATCTATGGCTGTTCGTTGTGCTGCTGCAAAGGTAAAATGAACAATTGCTAGAAATTAAAGACAACTAAATTTCAGTTTAACCCTGTGAAAACACTAGTAACAGCTACATGATCTTAGAGCCACGGCTCTGGTGTTCAGATAAGACTGTCTCATTTTAACACATGAGGAAACTGAGGCCCTGGGAATTACATGAATTTCCCAGGTTTCTTAAAGTAGTTAGCAGCACATTGTCGGAGGTGGGGCGTTCAAGTTACCAGCCTCTTGAGTATTTCTTCCACTCTTCTATGCTTCCTCTCTATGATTGTGCAAACTAAAATGTACATGTAGAGTTTGTGTTGTTTGAGAGTGATTTGTTTCTGTTTTTATCATGCCTTCTTTCTTTTTTTTTTAGGGGTGAGGGTAATTAGTTGGTTTACTTATTTATTTCAATGGAGGTACTAGGAATTGAACCCAGGACCTCACGCATGCCAAGCAGGCACTCTACCACTGAGCTATACCCTCCCCCTGTCGTGCCTTCTTAACATAGCAGTTAGATAGCTAAGTTGTTTATGTTGGCCAGCAGATTGGTTCTAAAGATATTTTTTATAGCCCACTGAATTAGAAATGGGTCTTTTTGCCACCCTATATGGACACATTGCTTTATATAGTGTCATTTTTATGACTATTTAATGAGTATTCACTTCTCGTCCCTGCAGTCATTATTTAGGTACTTTGGATTTGTGTATTATTTTTGTTAGATCTTGAAAGGTTCTACAACTTACATAGTTCTGAACCTGACATTTATATTTTGTTTTTCATTAATTTCTTATTTTTCCACTTGAGTAGTGTCTGCTTGAACTTCAGAATGAGGCCATCTTCATGTGGAGTACAGATCTGGACAGTGTGGCCACGCTATGTTTTAAGTCCTTTGAAGGCTCCAATTATGATGTGCGGATTTCAGTTTCAAAGCTGTTAGGCACGGTGTTGGCTAAAGCTATAATTTCTAAACATCCAGGAGCAGGTAATTCATGTAATTATTTTCAGAATGTCTTCCATAATTTTTTCCCAGTTGATTTAGACAAACATATATAACATCGCTGCTATCCATTATTACTTTTGAAAATAGGCAGAGAATCTTATAGATCAGTTTTGGTTTGTAAACATTTCTATGAGTCCTAAGATTTCATTTTAAAACAATTCTGTAAAAATTTGAGGAAAAATAAAAGAACTCTTAAATAAGTATGCTTTTGAATGTCACTGTCTTCCTCTACATTTTGGCTTTTTTTTTTTTTTTAATTGTGGCATGTTATCCAGTAAGAGATATGATCTAAATCTTGAGAATTTTTCTTTAAGGAGCATGCATCTGATTATATACATTTGGCTTCCTATTGGTATAAGGGAATAATGATGTTAATAATTCCAAACAGCAGATACTTGAAATTTAATATATTTGGACAGTTTACACTGTGTTAGTGTTTATTCCCTATTTATATACCTCTAGGCAGTGAGGGAGGATGGAGTAATTTTGAAAACAAGAGAATTTGCCAGGGTTTCATCTATAATATATATAAAACATTGATGAATAATTAAAAACTTGCTCTAAAGAATAACAGTCTCACGCAAATGAAAATGGGCTTGTTCTGTAGAACCTTGCTCTTCAAACGTCTGCAGACCAGGGGTACTGGCATCACCTGGAAGCTCATAAAAAACACAGAAACCCAGGCCCATCCAACTTACTAGATCAAATTCCCATTTTAACAAGATCACCAGATAACTTGTATACACATTAAAGTTTGAGAATCGTCGCTGTAGAAATTACTTACTGTTATGTTAGAGAGGGTTCTTTTTTTTTCTAAGCCAGTGTTTCTCAACCAGAGATGAGAATGAACAGGGAGTACAGAATATCAGAATCACTTGGGGAACATTTCCCACCTTCTCCAATTGAGACCCATAAGATTAAAATTTATAATAAGATATTTATTTTTATTGTGGTTCTAATCTTATAATTCAGAGCTGTTCAGGGCATTTAAGAGTTTAAAACTTAAGCCATCTAAGAGATTGAAATTAGAAGACATGTTTAATCAAACCCTCTTGAAAATGTGAATTGCTCATTTCTATAGATATATCATTACGTTAGCACACAGTTCAATAAAAACAAGCAAAATACAAAATTGCCTAACATATGAGAATATTTAAATGCGTATCCTCCTATAGTAGCATTAAAGTAATACCAGCATTTTTGTAATCAGACTAAGGAAAGTGAAAAATCAGCTTCACCCACACTAAAAATTTGGCTTAATCTTTTGTTAGAAATTCTACCGTCTTGCATCTGTAAGTTCTAGGCTTGTATTGTAATTGAGTTTTTTCAGACAACTAAAAAGTGACCTAGATGTCATAAGAGATTGGTTTTTTTTTTTAAAGAAGAGACTAATAGTTAGCAACATAGTCCTTGATTATTTGCAAAACAAATGCAGTGGAGGTTTGTACAGTCAACCAGAGTATGCAAAGATTGTGAGATACCGAACTGAAATGATTTTCCTAGTAAAACCAGCAGGCTTCTAATAGATGCTATATTATACCAAGGCACTTGAAAAGCAGGGATTGAATATGACACTTTCCTAACATTGGGATAAGCTGCCAGGAATTTATGGAATCTTTTAAAGTGACTTCTTGACCGTGAACCTCAAATCATACTCTGTTTCCTTTATCCATTCACTCTCCCACTTTCCTAATTGACTATTTTATACCTTCTTCTTCTCTCCTCTTACTTTCATTTGATGACCTGTCTTCCATAGGGTGTCCTCCTAAATCTTCCCACCTTCTGGCATCTGTATGCATATATTCTGACTTTCCCACTGTTATTAGATGAATTATTGCTGCTTCTATTAAATCCACGCATTCAGTATATATTAGAGCTCACCCTCTCCCCTGCCTGAGGACATTGCTCTAGGTAGTCTCCCCTCTCCTGCATCAGCCTTTCCCTTATTGGATATTCCCTTCAACAACATGGTTTTGTTTCTTTCATCTTTGAAAAGTTTTTTTTCTTGTATCTTATTTCTCTAGCCAACTGCAACCCCATTTGTCTTCTTCCCTTTGCAGCAAAGTTCCTCGAAAGAGTTCTTGATATTCACTGTCTTTAGTTCCTCTCTTCTTTCAAACCAACTTCACTTAGGATTTTCCACCAGGCACTTCTCGAAAACTGTTTTTTTTTTTTAAGGTCACCAATGACCTCTGTGTTCATCATTCATTCAGTAAATAAAGTATTTATAGGGCCATGATCTGTTCTAAGGATGTGGGATATGTTGTTGAACAAAGCAGTTAAAAGCCCCTGCCCTTTGGCGCTTTTGTTCTAATATTTAGCCATAGTAAGTCAGTGGGTAGTTCTCAGTTGTCTTACCTGACCTTTCGGCGTCGTTTAACTCAGTTGACCCCGCCTCCTCATCCTTTTTTCGCTTGCCTTTTAGGACCTCATGCTTCCTGGGTTTTCCTTCCTCCTCTTAAGAAATTTCTATTCAGTCCTTGATGATTCCTGTCTCCTCATAGAAGAGGCCCATCACCTAGTCCCTGGTCTTCTGCTCTCTATGTATGCTCACTCTTTGATGATCTTATCCAGCCTCATGGCTTAGATACCACCTAAATATCAGGGTTCCTGGATTTATATCTTCAGCCCACACTTTTCTGTTGGACACTGGGCTCTTACATCTTGCTGCCCATTTGACATCTCTATTTGGATGTCTATTTGATGTCTCAAATGAACTTGTCCTAAAGTGAATGCTTAATCTCCCCTCCCCCATACATACACATACCTGCCCTCCTTGGAGTCTTGTAATCTGGACGACAGCTCTGTCTTTGGAGGTGTTCACACTGCAGTTTGTAAAGTCACCCTTGAATCTTCTCTCTCTCACTCAGTAGCTATTCAACTTAATCTAAAATGTACCTAGAATCGGGACTCCTTAGGGAAGTGGCTTATGGGATTGAGGCAAGGAAAGTCTGAGGATGAGCCTGGAACATCTTGTGTCAAAAAGTAAGGAGCCTCCACTGGCCAAATCCAGGACAGTATTAGAAACAAAATTAATAATGATAGAAATGGATTATAACCTATTACATTAAAAAAGAATCTATGATACATAATGAAAGTAAGTAAAGGAGAAGAAAAAGGTCTTTTTATGGTGGAATACCAACCAAAAAATTTAAAAGTAATGATTGTTGGATACTGAGCTTTTTTTACAGTTATTATAGTAATTATTTATGCAGATAGGAATCTTCAGTGCATTTTTAGATAAAGGTTTGGTGGGCTACAGGTTATTTGTGCTGTCTTAAAGTATCAGCACACAGGTGGCATAGTAATTACAAAAGGAAAATTGATATTTTACAGTGGACAAGACTGGCAGACACCTTATTCAGGTGTTCACAGATAGTGTCACCAATGTACGGACAGACTGACACCAAGACTGACGCTGCCTTTGGATGTTATACATTGAGAAGGCTTACAGCATTCCTTATGTAATTCTCTTGAGGAAACCCAGGACAAACTCAAATTGAGGGCTTTTCTATAGATAGAACTAGTTATACATGTATTCGTCAAAAATGAGAATATGGTAAGGGAAATATGGTGAGTGAGTTTAGATGAAGAGTATATGGGAGTTTATTTTACTATCATGCAGCTTTTTGTATTTCGACATTTTTTTCCTAATAAAATCTTAAAATATATATGTATAAGTATGTGTATCCAGACTCAACTTTACTGTAGCCACCTTGGCCTAAGCCACCATCACCTCTTGCTTGAATTACTAAATTGTTACTAATGGTTTTCCCTACTTCTGCCTTTGTCCTCATCTACAGTGTTCTCAGCACAAAAGCAAAGTGACAGGTCATATCAGTCCTCTGTTCAACGTTCTCCACTGGCACCTCCCTTTACTCACGTCCTTCTTATAATGGTCTACAAGGTTCTATGTCCTCTGCTCTCTCTTTATCCTTCCACTCTGGCCTGTCTCCCACTAGAGCCCTCCGCTATTCTGTCCATGTGGCTCTGCCTCAACTCACTAGGCATAAAAAATACCTGCTCTGTTTTTTGCATGACTTAATCGCTGTCCAACATACTTGGTCATTTGTTGTGTCTCTCTTTCCTTGAATTTATGATTCACAAGGGCATGGATTCTGTACTGTTCACTCACTAATGTTTCTCTCCTAGATGCCAGTACAGATTTTCATCTGTTTGACATGGTGATCTCTAAGGCTAGATCTAAGGAGTAGATTTTTAGGCTAAGGAGTAGAATTTTTTGTTCATAACTTTGATTAACAGACGTTTATTTCTTCATAATGTGTATGATTGTTTCTGACCATTTTTTTTGCAGAAGGATGAAAGGGAGAAAACAGGTTCTTTTTTTTTTTTTTTTTTAAGGAATTACTATTCCCTAGATATTCACAGGGAGAAACTCAGCTGTGTCAAACTGAAGACAAACTTAAAACATTCTGCCTAATTAAGCTCTTAATTATTGCAGCCTAAGAGCTGACTGAGCAGTTATAGTAATATTCAGCTTTGGTTTCTTTAGAGACTGAGGATATAATAGAAGTTGTACTTGCAGTTGAGAACTTTTAAAAAAACAAGACACGGTGGTTATTTTACTATATAAGTTTCATGAATAGTTCAGAGCATTTAGAAAAACAAAAGTATGATTTTGGCCTTGTTAGTATTTTAAAAAATTTTTCAAAGCATTGTATAGCATTTCCATTCATAGAGAAATAGAGCAGTTTATTTCTGCTTTCCTTTGTTTTAGAAGACTGTTAGCCTTTTAACTTCTTCAAGGACAAGGGAGCACTAGAGCATAATCTCAAAAAGACGTAGACTTTAAGATGTCATTGACATGATCCATCAAGAGTCCATTATGATCTGACCTCTGAACCCTTGTGTGATTTTGTATGTTAATGTGTGTAATGTTCTGTGAATTTTGCTTTTTGTTCGGATTTTTCGTTGATTTTTGTTTCTATTAACATTCTCTTGAATCAAGATCATGCATTAAAAGTTAGTCTGTAAAATCCAAATCACATGTTTTGTTTTGTTCTTTGTTATAGCAGCCTCACGTCACAGCACTCGCAGAGTGTCCCTGGAGGAAGTTCTGGAATTACTAGGAACAGGGTTTCTACGTGGAAGTTCAGGATTTCTTCGAGCCAGTGGAGATATGCTGAAAGGAACCAGTTCAGTCAGTAGGGATGTTCGAGTTGGAGTTACTCAGGTTAGAATTACAAATCAGTATCTAAATGTAATTCTCACTGGCCTGTAATGAAAGTTTTAGTATCTGACTCCAAGCAGAAGTGATACTGTGCAAGGTCATCACTTATGCTCTCGTATTTATAAATAGATATGGTGAGGCCAAAACACTTGTTTAAAACTAGGGTACAAGTAAAAGAACCTTATTTATACAAAGCCAACTAAACAGGCTATTACCGACTTTAGTTGTGTTTTCAGTTTGTAATAAAGGGAGACTTTTGTTTATTTCCTTTGAAACACAAACACCATTTTTTTGTTTGTTTATTTCTAGGCCATGGGCTTCCATGTGTTTTGTGGTTGAACATGTTTTCCACTGTGTTTATGTCTGCTTATATAGTTCAGATTTAAGCTATTAGGTACATATTATTTGGCATGGGCAATATTATATTTGCATTTTATATGGTCTCTATTCCCAGATAAAGATACAGCATGTAATCTACTTAAGTGCGTAAATTCTTGGTTCTAAACAAAATGTAAAAAGCTAAACCCTGGGAAAGGGGTCTTAGAATAAGACAACACAGAGGTCTTAGGATTCTTTCTGTGAATTATCTTGTTTTCTAAATGCCACCATGGTTCAAACAAATGTGTATTTTTTAAATTGACACATATCTGAATTGTTTATACTATGTGATACTAGACTACATGAAAATGTACGATGTCCCAGTGTAATTGTAAACTGTGTTTTTAAAAAACAGATTAGATAAGGAAACTGCTGTCTTTGTATCTCTGGGGTAAGCCAAACCATTAACATTCATGAAAACAAAGTGCAGTGATTTGTCACTATAAACTTTCTTTCCAGGTTTCTAGAACTAAACTTGTTTAGAGTTAATGGTATTAGAACATAGTTAATTCTTACATTGCGTTTCTTTTGGGTTTTCTTGTTCACAACGTTAAAGAGCTTGAATGCTTTGTTTAGAGACGTCACAGACACATTTTACATATTCACTAGCTATGCTGACTATCCTGAGATTTCGCACAGTCCAGCCAAAATAAAATAGGCAGCATAAATGAAATCTCAGCTGAAACACTTCAATTTTGGCTTAACAAACAAAAAAAAAGTACTATTTTTCTATAGGTAAAAAGGCTTTATAAATGAGGAAGGAGTAAATACAGTCTGCATATTTTATGGAAAAGAATGTTAATATAGAATTGAAATTATTTCATTTTGAAGACGAAACTCCTTTCTTTTTTAGGCTTACGTGGTATTTGTTTCAACACTAGGAGGAGCATGGCTAGAGAAAAACGTTGCTGCCTTTCTTTCTCATATCCTAAGCCTGGTGTCACAGTCACACCCTAAGGCCACCCAAACTCAGATTGATGCTGTCTGCAGTCGCCGTTGTGTTTCATTCATCCTTCGAGCTACTATAGGAGGCCTTCTTGGAGAAAAGGCTCAAATTGCTGCTGCCAAGGATATTTGCCAGGCTATCTTGAAGTTAAAGAAAGTTGTGGGTATGGATCTACTAAGACAGTCTGTTTTAACAATGCTAAAGGAGTTGTCCTTTGGAAAAGCTGGACTGATATATTACTTTATTAATAAAACACCTTTATAATGCAGGTCAGTTGTTTCAGAGTAAAGTAGTCTATGTAGAGATGAGACATACATTATCTAACTTGGTAAGAAGTACAGGTCTTAAAGGCTGGTAGATAATAGTTCCTCAGAATTCATGATCTTCCTATAAAAGTTAATAAGATACATTGTCTTTGAGACAGTTCATCTCAGTTCTTGTACTGTGTTAAGTCCACTGCTTATCTTGAGTAGCAGTAAAATTGGAATTTCCACGAGTTCTCTCTTTGAGTGCCACTTGCTAAAAGTTATAAGGGATCTGCGATCAGATTACTTGATTATTGGTTATATTAGTTCAGTTCTTTCTCTGTAGATGCAAGTTCTAATTTTAGTATTTTAGTTACTGCCTCAAGGGTTCCACAGCTATCAAGTGGAAGTATTAATTTTTACCTTTGTACATTTCTGTTCCTAATACCTACCTCCTAGAATATATCCTAATAAAATGGTGGTGCCTACTTAATTCTTGTACTTCTGTCAGATGCTGTAATGAGTGACGGTAATTTGGAAACCCGGCTTGGCTCGGCAGATGTAGCTGCCAGCCAGCACGTGCTGGTCTGTGCTTTACAAGAACTTGGGAACCTCATACACGGTCTCGGCACCACAGCTGCACCTTTGCTACAGGATTCAAGTGCAGGTATCTGTTGTTTGTGACCAGTCTGAATACTTTTGTTTTTACCTTAGGCGGCTCTTCTCCCAGAAAGGAAAGCTCCCTCATATAGCTCATTTATTATTGATTCCACTATATATTTATTACAGATGTCTTATGAAATATATATACTCAAGATTATTTAAAATATGTACATGTTTGACTTTTTTTTTGCCTTTATAGTTAAAGGTTGTTCTCTAAGTCTCTCTCAACCTCCAGCCCCCTTTCTGGAGATGTTTAAGATAATGTGAAAAAACCGAGAAGTGAACCGGAATTCAGATCTTTCATCTGCAGTGAAAGTTTCTGTATGGTGCACATCATTAATTTCCTCTAAGTTCTTTTCAAGCAGTCTCTTTTCTTTCTCTCTCTGAAAGTTATTTAATCACTTTGCGGATGATTCACGTACCATAAAGTTCACCCGTTTAAAGTATACAGTTCACTGGTTTTGGTATAATTCACACAGTGGTGTTAACACTACCACTATTACCATATTCCACAGTGTTTTCATCACCCCAAGAAAAAGTCCTGTACCCATTAGCAGCCATTCCCTATTTCCCCTCTGCCCCCCCACCCTAATAACCACTAATCTGTTTTCTGTCTCTATGGATTTGCCTATTCTGGACAAGATTTAATATAAATGGAATCATACAGCATGTGGCCTTTTGTGACTGGCTGTTTAAATTTAATTACTTTTAAAAATCATCTTTAATGGCTTTTGTCCTTTGACTGTGATACATAATTCCTGCTGACTGAAGCTTACATTATACTTGGTTGGGAGCTATTTATCCTAGACAGTACCGTTTGAAAACCATGTACACAAACTTACATGATTTGATGAAGGTGTAAGTTGAATTGTAGCAAATGTAGACTTTTTTCTTACAGGTGTTTGCACTCTACTCTTTTCATAGTGACTTAGTAGCCCACTGAGGACCTTGTGAATCCTTGATTTTATTCAACGTTTTGTTCTCAGATAAAAGAGAGATGATAGATAGGGAGTATACCAATTGTCTAGATAAATGTGCCAGAAAGGATTTAAAAGAAAAGGAGGATGGAGCAAGACGTCACATATCTTCTCAAGATGTTTTTGTTATTTATTGATTATTTTTAATTTCTAGTACCAAAGGAATGATCTCAAGTAAGCAGAACATTAGTTTATTTAGGAAATTAAATTTTTCCTTTGTGTACTGACCTAATTTAAGCCAGTTTTTGTGAGCTATGTTAGTAGAAGTAATTCTTAGGTACAAAAAATTGTTTATAATTATGTATCACTTAATTTTTTTCCAATTCTGATTTGGCTTTTGATAAAGAATATATTTTATATCCGTGTGGCTACCCATTCTTGACTGTTGGGTGGCTGAGTTTTATCTGTGTAGCTGAGTTGTCTTTTGTTTATTCTGTCCTTCCAGGTGTCCTTGACAGTGTCATTTCAGTTGTTCTTCATCCCAGCATCTCTGTTCGACTGGCAGCCGCCTGGTGTCTACACTGCATTGCTGTGGCACTACCCTCCTACCTAACACCCCTCTTAGACCGTTGCCTTGAAAGGCTTACTGTGCTTAAATCTTCACCTGAAGCAGTGACTGGCTTTAGTTTTGCTGTGGCAGCTCTGCTGGGAGCAGTGAAACATTGTCCTTTAGGAATTCCACATGGAAAGGGCAAGGTAATGATTTCATTCTTCACATATGATAGTGATGTTTCAGGTTTTTCCTAAAAGCATCCTTGTCTTCTGTCATCCCAGTATCACCCAGTCAGAGCCAAGCAGGACAAATTTCTGAGCTGTACTACTTCTTAATTATTATTACTGTGGAAAATGAAGGGATGGTTAAAAATGTCATATCCACACTTAAGCAGGAGTTGCTTTCTGTGCTTTTTGTTAGAAATATCTCCAGTTGGTAACAGATTTTGTTCCTGAAGACTTTTTTTTTTTGTCATATATTCGGCTCGTCCATAGAAGTGCATTTTAAAATTGCATTGCAAAGGACAAATGGGGCTTCAAAAGAAATCTTAAACTTTATTTAATAATTTTGTAGTTGGTATTATTTTGAAATTAGTTACATATACTTAGTAAGATGAGCTAATTAAGTAATGTTCTTAGGAACCAATATTTTCCATATTAAAAAGAACTACAGTCATAGAATCAAGAAAGTTAGGTAAAAGCCCCATATGTTAAATTTAAATTAAAAATATCAGTATGAACTTTAATTTCATTTCACTCTGTCCAGACATAAAAGCAGTGACAACTCAGTAGCAGAGAAGACCCCTAGTGCCCAGATTATGGCTCTGAATACCATTTCCAACCAAAAAGGAATCAAGGCCACTTGGAGGAATGGCTGATACCAGATCGAGGGCAGGAAATGCACAATGTATAAACCCGGAGTATCTTATCATGCCAGAAAGCAAAGAAGTCATCAAAGACTATTCATTTTAAATGGATACAGGAGATAGCTGTAGGCTCTCCCTCTGACCAAAGCTGGGATAATGTGTACATTAAAAAAAAAAAAAAGACAAAGATAGATTAAAACAGAATAAATATGTAAGATACCATGAGTTCATAGTGATACTAAATTGCATTACTATCCAAAAATACGGGTTTTGAATGTAGCACTTTGAAACAGATAGATGATACAGAACCTGGTGAGTAAATAATCCAGTCTTAATGTATGAGGAATTTTGAAGAGAACTAAAGAAAACTTTTTAATGAAATATTAAACACAAAATAGGCAAAGCATGGTGATGGAATTTTGTTTCTTTTTGAATAGGCATTGTAAGTTGTCAAAGAATATTGTTTGACAGTGAATGCCCTCACAGTCTGGGCCTCATGCACATACAAATATTTTTTAAGAACTAAATCACCATTGTTCTTTTCTTTTCTGTTGTCACTCCTGTGTGATTATTCATTGAGTATTATGGTATATCCTCCACATTTGGGCTTTGCAAAAGAGTATGCCATTACTTCAGAAATTCTTAAGTAGTGCCAGCGCCATCAGAATAAGGTGATTGACAACTTTGAAAGTTGCTATTCACTTAAATTTATTATTTTAGTTATAATCTAAACTAACACATCACATCTTGCTAAATGAAGAATTGCCATTGTGTACATCTAGTGTTCTCACATCTTATTAATTCAGGCAGACAGGATTGGTTTGTTTTGCCCTCACTCTTTTTGAATGCTTTCCACTGACTGTAGAGACTGCAAGTAGTCGTAAGTTGATAGTAAGTTGGTTGATTATTAAAAAAAAAAATACACTAGCCTTCCTCTTTAGAAAAGTTATATGCCATCTCATAGCATTTGCTGCACTTCTAGAGGTGATTGGTAACAGTTTCTGCTATGAAACTACTTCAGTGGGAGACTATTGACTACTTTTAACTATGGTTATATGGTATACTGCCTCTGGAAAGACTATTATCAGCCGCTCCGTTAGCAAGGTAGTATGCAGGATTTTAAAAGGGTAGGTTCCTGTAATAAAACTTTCTCTGGTAAATACAGGTCTAAGAAGATGATTGCTTAAAACTAAAAATAAATTCATATTTTATACAGCTAAATTTGAATGGCTGTACAATGTTGTCACATATACTCTACAAAGAATTATAGGACTGCTGTGTACAACCTAATATACCAGTATTTAACCTTGAAAACTTACCTTGTTTAGTTTCCTTTGTGACATTGTCCTCTGGTATAGTCTACATGAATGACAGTCCTTTATCATGTACATTTTTCATATTTAAGAGTTAATTTTTCAAGAGATTATTATTATTAGTTGCTGTCGTTTGGTCGGGAACCTATAAACTGATAGACTTTTTTTTTTTACTTTGTTCTTTTATATGTAAACAGATTATTATGACATTAGCAGAGGATTTGCTGTGTTCTGCTGCTCAAAATAGTCGCCTTTCGGCTCAGCGCACACAAGCTGGATGGTTGTTGATTGCTGCACTGATGACATTAGGTAACAGTCTTGTGGAGGGTTTATATAACTACAAACTACTTTGTCTTTTCTGAACGTATTCTAAAGTATGATTTGACAAGACTAACTTAATATATACCAGAATTTAAATATCTGCATAAACATTTTTCTCCTGTTAGTCACTTAGGAAATAAGTATACTTATTTACTCCATTCCTCAAAACGTTTTCAGATCTCCTTAATTGAAATTCTCTTGAAGACCAGTTTATGAGCCTTAAGTGGAGTAAGCAATTTAATCATCTTTCAGACTTAACTCTGAGTGACTCAGACTTTTCCAAAATTATTCACATCTATCTTCAGAAAAAAAATTTCTACAATAAAAGGATAAGCAAAAGAACATGTGATAGCTCATGAATCCAGTTCTATAATTGTTCTGAGAATTGGTGACACTAATAAGGTAGTTACATTGAAGGGGCTAGGGTGGCTCATTTAAATGATTTTTATTAAAAATAAGCAATTATTTTGTGGTCATGATTTTTATATTTACATCTTACAACTTTGAAACTAAGCTTTATTACTTTATTAAAGCTATGCTTTATTTTTAAGTCTCTTTTTGATGATTGTATGCTTTATTGTTTGTAAAACTTAGATGGATTTGACCGGTAAATCATTTTGACACCTCTGAAGTAATTTGATCTAAAAGGAGCTTAATTAAAAGAAGTCGTTATAAATGAAGGGCCACTTTAATATTTTTGAGATCATTAAAGAGATTTTTTTGGACTAGATCAGGGTTCACCCTATGGACCAAATCTGGCTTGCCACCTGTTTTGTACAGCCTGTAAGCTAAAAATGGTTTTTACATTTTTAATGGTTAAAAAAAAAAGAATGTTTTGTAATACATGGGAATTATATGAAAGTCAGCTTTTGGTATGCATAAATAAACTTTTTATTATAGCACAACCACAGTCATTTTACATACTGTCTGTAGCCTTCAGGCACTGCAGTGACAGAACTGAGTAACTGCAACAGAAACACTATGGCTTTCCAAGCCAAAAATGTTTATTGTCTGGGCCTTTATAGCAAATGTTTGTTGACCCCTGGCATAGATCATGATTTCACAGTGTGACAGAGATAAAGTAGACAAGCTTTTATTTGCTTTTGGCCAGGTGTTTCATGCCTGCCATATTGATATTCTTAGTTAATTAAAGGGGAAAATAAACTGCTTAAGAATTGCAGTATTTTAATGAACAGAAGCAGTCAAAATTCCACTGGAAGAAGACTACAAGTGATGCTTTCTCCTTTCTAAAAGAGACAATCTTTTAATGCATTTTCATATTCAACATACCAAAAAGGATAAATTAATGTTTTATTTAATTATTGTGTTTTCTTGGCCTTTATTTTTTAATGCATTATTTTCCCCTTCATTATCAATTTTTAGAATGTATTACTAGTATCTTAGCAACTTTCAAAGGGGATCAGGGAGGTTTTGCCCTTAAGTATCATTATAAACTCATAGATTTTTGTATATTTATGTTTCAATCCACTGCAGTCATTATTCCTTTTGATCCTTAGATTATCTCATCTTTAGTCAGTGGGGAGCGCCTTCTAGTTAGTTCATATGTCTTCTTAACATGAACCTATATTCTTTGATAACGTCTTTATTTTTGGCATGACAAGATGTCCCAGCTTTTATATCATATATTTCCTGCCCCAGACTTGCAATCAGTCATTTCTCCAAGGAGCTCTGAGTATTCTTTTTGTGGGAAATGGTATTTAGATGATTGTCTGAGTGCTTTAAGTTTTGCCTGGCAGTTTTAATACCTCTTTTGCATTTTCAGCATTTTCTTCACTATTTACATTATTTTTCATATATTCACTGTTCTGAACTAATGTAAACTCAAATAGGCAACATTTAAGTCCGTTCCTCAAAAACGAACTACAACGTTTTTTGCTCCACACTCCCAGTTTATTTGAATGCACACAGCACCTTTGTTTTACTTGCAGATACCTACGAGTCTTTCGTA
This sequence comes from Vicugna pacos, assembly GCF_048564905.1. NCBI lineage: Eukaryota > Metazoa > Chordata > Mammalia > Artiodactyla > Camelidae > Vicugna > Vicugna pacos. The sequence continues at coordinate 39,141,047 of NC_132992.1, read as the reverse complement.
TCTGGGTGGCTCATAAAGTGAGTTCAGTTTTTGTTGGATCCAGTATTCTTGGTGTGAATAAACTTACTGTTGTTTATATTTTAATTCTGTAATTACTACAAACTTTTTTTTTTTAATGTTAGTTCATATATGTTTCTGAGTTCATTATCTTGACGCCTCTCTAGGAAAGAGATGGTACATTGTTCACTGTTGAACTTGTAAGATATCTTAGAGGTACAATGGCAAGTATTTATGAAACTTTTTATCAACAATGGGTATTCCTGGTGGCTCCAGACTTATTTTATTTTTTGGTATCTGACTAAATTTTGCATTCAGAATTTTCTCTGTTCCCACAGCCCATTGCATAGGAGTGTGCCTTTGTGCACACGTACATGCATGCATTCACTCACAGAAACCTCTTACAGTCACTTTTTCCTAACTGCCTTACTGTAGTTTTTTTTTATTTTATTGCAGTCCTGGTGTGTTTTCAGTACTACTTTATCAAAGAAAGTAGTGAGCCAAGAGTGTTGAATTAGGCTTATTTTGCTGTAGGGATAAATGTAGGGCCTCTTCCTAAAAAGCAAGTCAGGAGAAAAATGGCAAAATTAATTTTTTTTATGTACTAAATTTTATGCATCAAAAAAAGATTGGCTTGTAGTTGCCCTTTCATTTGCCATTATGCTCACTCACCTCTTCATATGCAGATAAGACTGTTCTGGAATGATAACTGCATAATGTCACATACATAAATGCCTATCACAAGTGGAGCACTCTACTGCATATAAATTCATATAACCCTCAGAACCTGTCCAATGAGGTAAATACTGTTGTTATCCCCATTTACAGATGAGGAAATTGAGGCACAAAAAGGTTAAGGAACTCATCCAAGCTTACACAGCTAGTAAGTGGATGGAGCCAGGATGTTAACCTAGGTTAACCTCTCCCTCCAGAGCCCAGCACGGTTCTGTGCCATGCTGCCATACTGAAGAAGCAGCAGAACATGGGAATGAGAAGTAGGGAGTACTTGTAGGAGAATTTTAAGATTATCCAAGAATTTTAAAGAAAATTACTTGGAGAAAAAAGCTATGCATTTTCATTTTTATATATCTTGTTCTTTTTTCATAACTGATAATGCTATACGCTATCAAGTACGTACAGTCAGCTCTCTCTATTTGTGGGTTCTGAATTCAAGGATACAGTGGACAAATTGTACCATGCTACGTTATATAAGGGACTTAAGCATCCTTGGATTTTGGTTATCTGTGGGGGTCCTGAAACCATCCCTCACATATACTAGAATATGACTATAAAAAGCTACCATCATATATTGCCTTTCATTACTGGGTTTGTGTATTCATGATCACTCACTTCATAAATGTAGTTGCTCTGAAATCTTAAGAAGAAAAAATTTCATTCAGATGGGTCACATCTGATTTTTGACTTTTAACAAATTGCTATCAAAAGGTAGAATTACTAGGGAAAACATTAGTTTTGGGACTACTTTAAAGTGACTGAGAAACCCTTGGAGACAGGCAGTACAGGTGGTTCTGGCTTCATTTTATGGTTGAAAGAAACTGAGTCTCAAAGAGGTCATAGCCGTAGTGGAAGGGCTGACGCTGGAGCTCAGACTTTACTGTTTTTTGTTTTTCCTCTCTGTACTTCAGTGCCATCAGTCATTCATCCGGTAGTGCATTCATTGGAACGAGAAGGGACAAAGTAATCCAGCAGTAGTGTGGGTTAAAATATGCTTAAGAGGGAAGAGTTTTAAAGAGTAACAACTGCTGGGTTCTTTTACAAGTGACAAGTTGAATAAATTACAGGTCCTGCATTTGTCAGTCATCACCTTGCTCGAGTTCTACTGTTGTGGAAGTGTGTCTTTCCAGTGTCTCCTAAAGATCTAGAAACAGAAAAGAGCCGAGGAGATTCATTTACGTGGCAGGTAACCTTGGAAGGACGAGCTGGTGCTCTTTGTGGTAGGTTGAGTTCAGTCTTCTCTCTCTCTTCTAGCTTTTTCCATCCACCCTTGAACTTTACACATACTTGTATGTCTTATTTAAGTTTAAGGGAGGAAAAAAACTGCTTCTGGTGATTTTTGTTATTGAGTATAATTGACTGATTAATGATTATAACACAAGTATGTTGTCATAAGCCAAATTTAAGAATTCTTATCCTTAGGATACATGTTTCACTTTATGCAATCCAGTTGAGAAATGTCAAGATTACTTTGTGTTAAGTGGGCGTTCATTTCTCTTTTCAGAAATACTAGGGTTCGATTTAATTAGCATTGATTGAGCATGATTTCCATTTAGTTTTTTATATATGAAAGTTGTGCCCTTTTATAACACATAGATGATTAAAAATAGTATCCACCATGAAAATTTGGACTAAGGAAGTGTGGGATCCCTGAAAAGACATGGAAGCATTGATTTTGGCTTTGTTTATTCATGCCATTTTTACTCTTTAAAAAGAAAAAATTATTTTAAGAGTAAAAATGCCATGAATAATTAAAACCAAAATCAATGCTTCCTTGAAACTGAGTCTGACTTTAAAATATTCATTTTATTCTACATATGAAATAACTCCTTAAAGAAACTTCTGTATTTCAGGTAATATTTATAAAACCTAACAAGCTGACTCAAAAGTCAGTCTGGTTTGTCAGAGCTAGTGTAGAAATGGCAAACTTGAGGATAAGATAGCTTCTACTTCTGAGCTCAAGGGCTGAGTGAAACCCCAGGAAAGCAACGTTTGGTTAACTTGGTTGTTGGTCTCTTATAGTAATTCTAGAAGTTTGATTTTTTTTCTTTTTTTGTTTGGAGGTAGAAGACGTTAGCTTCCTTTTTATAGTAGAGTTTCAAGATTTTTTTGTTTGTTTGTTTTAGGACATTTGTTTATTCCTTTAATAAAAATGCAAATGCTGTACCATAATTGAATGCTTTTTGTCATGATTCATTACACTCTGCCAAGTGAAAGTCTGTTCTATTTTTCAGCTGTCAAGAGCTTTGTTTCCCACTGTGGTGATCTCCTTACTGAGGAAGTAATGCAGCATCTTCTTCCACCACTTCCTTGCGCTGTGGATTTGCTAACTCAGTAAGGATCCACTATTTAGATTTGATAAAAATTTTTAATAGCAATTAGTTACTCTCTGATTATGTAGTATCTTTTAAAGTACATTATTAATAAGGCCAAGTTTCTATGGTTGGTGAATGATTTTCCTTTTGCAGAGGAAGGCAAACACTTAGTTATGTGATTTTTTTTTTTTTTAGGCTAGGATCTTGAAAGAAAAATACATATTAAAAGGGAAGGAAAGTTACTTGGTGGATAATGTATCTTCCATACAGTCAGATTTAACCAAGAAATTAAATATTAAGCCTGTTAACCTTTTCAGGTATGCGCTTTATTGGTTTGTTAGTGCTATTCTGTGTTCCTAAGAACCAGATGCTTGTTAACAGTTTTGGTTTTTTGTTGTTTATATTTTTCATACATTTGATTTATACATATATGATAAAACATCTTTTTAATCCAGTAAATGTCATGGTCACTTAAAATTTCCAAATTAATAAAATGTATAGTTTAGAGAAAGTCTTTACAAAAAGTATTAAATGATATAAAAATGAACACCCATGAACTCAGCACAGCTAGTGCAGAGGTTAGTGAAGGTTTGCTGTAAAGAGCCAGAGAGTAAATATTTTAGGCTTTTCGGCCCAGGCAGTCTCTGTTGCACCTACTCAACTCTGTTGTTGTATCTTAAAAGCTGTCATAGCTGATCTGTAAGTGAATGAGTGCAGCTGTGTTCCAGTCAAACTTTATTTACAAAAATAGGCAGTGGGCTGGATTTAACTAGCCCTGAATTAGAACAATAATGATAGTGTGGAAGTTATCCGTGTGCTCCTCTGTACTACCATTCTTTCTGCCCTACTTTAGAGGTAATCATTATACTGAATTTTACAGTTGTCATTCTCTTGCATTTTTAAAAAGTGTATCCCATATATATGTTTCCCTAAATAGTACCTTGTTAAGCTTTTGCTTGGTTTTGATCAGGCAAATGGTTATCATCCTGTTTCTGAGACTTGTTTTACTCAACATATGTTTCTAAATTCATCTTTGTGTAAGTTTGTTCATTCTTTTTGGTTGCTGTATAATATTTAATTGTGTGACTGTACAGCAGCTTACTCATGCTCCTGTCAATAAAATATCCAAATTATTTTCCAAAAGTCTTGCATATGTCTATCAGTGGTAATGGGAGTATCCTTTGATCCACTTCTTCACCAGCGATACTCAGACATCAGTTCTGCTTCATCCAGTAGGTATAAATTGGTATCTCATTATGATCTCAATTTATCTCTGATTCCTGATGGTTTAAGTGTCATTCTGTATGTTTATTGTTCCTCATTATGTCCTCTTCTGTGAAGACTTTATTCCTATCTTTACCTATTTTTAGGTAAAATCGTTCTTTGAGTAACATTCTTAATTTAAATGTCAAACTTACCAGTTTTTTTTACCTTTTGGTTAGTACTTTCTGTCATTTGATTAAAAAAAAAACTTCCTTCACAGTTACAAAGATACTTTCTTTTATTTCTCTCTAAAATGGTTAAGGTTAGCATTTAAGTCTTCAGTCCATCTGGAATTAATTTTTGTGCTTGGAGTGAGGTAGGGTTCCAATTTCATTTTCTTTCTTGGTGTGGATAACAAATTGTCCCAAACTTTACAGAGAAATCCATGCTTTCTCTGATGATTACCGTTCCTCTCTGTTGTGTATTAATATTCACATATAGACATGGTCTGTTTCTGTGCTCTCTGTTGTGTTTGCACATTTCTGTGCCAATACCACATTGCCTTTATAATAAAGTATAATTATCTGTTAGAGTAAGTTTCTTGGCCTTATTCATCTTTAGGCATAATTTGACCCTTTTTACAGTTTTGATTGTCTCCTGTTGAAATTTTATTTGCAATTAAATAGAATCGATAGATACATTTAAAGGTAATTGTTATTTTTACCATACCTACAAACATGATACCTCTCCTCTATTACTGAGGTTGTTGACGAAGTATAAAATTAAAAGTTTTATGTGTCCTTTTAAAAAATTTATTCCTGGATACTTTCGTATTTTGCTTTGCAGTTACTAAATGTGTATATGTAATCTCTTTATTGCCATCTATAAATATCCAGCCACCTTGCTAAACTCTCTTTTATTAAGCATTTGTTTATAGATTCTTCAGGAATTGTCCCTTCACAGTATTTGTTCATTTATTCATTCATGTTCTCTCTTATGTGCTAACCAGATAACTACCATTTAAAACTGAATAGAAGTGATTCATTAAAAAGAATGCTGTTCATGTTTCACAAATAAGAATGATGTTTACTGTAGGCTTTTTAGTAGATATTTTTTAATCAGACTAAGGAAGCCACTTCTTAGTCACATTTTCTTTCTTTTTTTTTTTTTGTTTATCATGGATGGGTTTTGGTTTTTATAAAGTGGTTTAATCTGATAACTTTAATGTAACAAATTTTATTAACCCATTTTTCACTTGGTTACATTCTTGGGATAAGCTGGAAATGATTATCTTTTTTACAAACTTCTGGATTTGGTTTGCCTATGTCTGGGTTTCTTGCCATATATTTATCAGTGAAACTGCTCTATAATCTTTCTTGTACTGCCCTCCTCAAGTTTTCATCAGTTATACTAGCCTCATATAATGAGGTAGGTGAATGTTTCATTAAGGTCTTCGGAGGATCTTTTATAAGACTGGAATGATGTCCCACATGAAACCACCTCTCTGTAAAACAGTCTAGACCTGCTGTTTTCTTTCTGGGACTTTTTTTAAACTGCTGTTTCATTTCCTTAATTGTGTTAACTATTTGAGGTCTAGTTTGGGGATTTGTTTTGCTTGTTTGTTGGATTTTTCCAGGAATGTTTCCATTCCATCTTTATCTTCAAATTTTTTTGGCATAAAGTTGTTCTCAGTACTCTCTTATCATCTTAATCTCCGTTATGTCTATAGTGTCTCTTCATCCATTCCTGATAAGTTTTCATTATGCCTTCTCTTGGTTTTCCTGATCCATCTTTTATTAATCTATACAAAGAATAACTGCTTAAATTGGACTTCATAAGTTATTGCTTATTATTACTCCTGCTTTTTAAAATTCTTATTCTTTTTCTAATACCTTAATTTGAATGCTTATTAGCACATGGAATTTCTCTTAATTCTTTTAATATGAGCTAAATTTCTCTATAAGGGCCCAGTTGCTGAATCCTAAAAGTATTGATGTGTATTATTTTCATTTTTTTCAGTTTTAAGTATTTTTAAATTTCATTATTATTTCCTTGAGTTATTTAGAAGTATGTTTTTAAGTCTCTAAATGTATGGAACAGGTTTTAGCTAATAGGTTTATTACTGATTGTTAACCTAATTGCACTGTCCTTAGTGGATATGATCTGTATGTTATTTGTCCTTTTAAATTTGTTGAGACCTGCTCTGTGACAAACATGTGTGTGGGTTTTTTTGTTTTTAGCAGAGGTCCTGAGGATTGAACCCAGGACTTTGTGCATGCTAAGCACGCACTCTACCACTTGAGATATATACCCTCCCCTCAACATGTTGGATTTTTTTTAGTTACATTGTTCCATCTATTTTCACTAATTTTTTATCTGTTTAACCTATCAGTAATGGAGAGTAACGTTAAACTCCTCCACTGTGATGCTGGGTTTATCAGTTTTTTTCCGTGGTTCTATTAATTTTCCCCTTTTCATATTTTGAGAAAGCAGTTATATATTCCTGATGAGTTGTATCTTTTATAATTATACATTAACTCTCTTTGTCCTTAATAATATTTTTTGATTCAAGTCTAATTTTTATGGTATATGTGTGGTATATGTCTTTTTCCATTTCACTGTGTTTTTAGCTGTGTCTCATAAGCTGCATATAATTGGAGTTTTAAAACATGAATCTCACAATATCTACTTTAACTGGAAATTTTGCGAATTTCTGCAGCATGGTGTATAATTTGCTGGATTCATTCATACCTTTCAATAGTTCTAGAAAAGTAGCTGTTATCTCTTCAAATATTGCCTGTTTTCCATTCTTTTTAAAGTTTTCTTCTGGAACTCTGATTAGACAAATTTTTAATCCTTTCATTTTGTCTTCCATGTCTCAGTCTTTTTCTAATGTTTTATTTCTCTTCTTTCTGCTGCTTTCTGTGTGACTTCTTCAGCTCTCTCTTCCAATTTACTAATTCTCTCTTCAACTGAATTTAATTCAGTATGCCTTTGCCTCTATCAGGAGCTGGGACTGTTCAAATCACCTTCTAGAGATTCCATTTATCACTCCCACCTTGCCATGGGCACAAGCTCCATTGAAAGTTCTTGTGTTGGTTTCGGTATCGGTATTGGTGTTTCCACTCTGATTTTAGCTCATGTTTTGTTCATGCTTTTTATGTTTGCTTGTTGGCGGGGGTGAGGTTGATTTGAAAAAGTCCCTTTCTTCAAGCCTAGCAGTGCAAATTATCTTTTTCTAGGATCTAAGTGTATATATAGCAGGAAGGCCTTTCAGAGACTCTAAATTGCCCTCCTTAATAGAAGCAGAAACCCCTAGGAATGCTCTTCTAAATTCTTATTTTGTTGTATTCATTTTGTTTTGTTTAAACACACAGACATACCAAACCTCTGAACTAAATTCTGTTGTTTAAACCAAATGAATGTTGCAGGATTTTTTTAAATACAATTCGTATTTCTTAACATCTTGTGAATATTTAAGTTTTCATGTATTTCATATGTCAGCTGTGATTTTCTCATCTAGTTTTAGAGAAATACAAAAATACAGTGGATTTATTCTTAACTTCCATAGCTAAAAAAATTCTACCCAGGTTTTATGAATGTTTTCTGTAAATTGTTTACTAGCTGAAAGATATAAAGTGGAACCACCTTTTTTTTTCTTAAATAAAATGATGAATAGTCAAAGTGTCTTCTTGAAACTAGAAATAGCACAAGTGCTGTTTTTCTAGAAAATGCAAATGAATAAACATTGCCAACATTTCTTAGAGTACGTGGAAACCTCATGCCATGACATCTTCATGGGTTTATTCCAGTTGATAGTATGGTACCTTGGCAAAGAGTAGTAATCGTTTAATCAGTATTGCTTAGATGAGTGAACATCAGTAAAATGTCTTAATACCAGTAGTGAGAAAAAACAGAAGATAAAGAAGAGCTCATGAAAGTAGAAAAAGAGAGTGAAGAGAGGAGCTGGTGATAAGAGATCTTATGATGGGACTTTTGGGGACACGTTTGGCTCAGAGTGTGCTTTATTAAAAGTAAATTTGTTTTATGATTTTGCGTATTTTGATGATTTTTTTTTATTTGATGATAGCATTCCAGATCAAGTTTCTAACACTCGGATTTTTCTCTAGGTATTTGTGACTCCTGTTTGGCCAATTCCTTTTCTACATAACAGATTTTAGTTTTCACAAATGCAAAGTTGTAAATTTTGGAGTTCAGGAAGAGTTTCGGTTTCCAGACAAAATATTTACAGCTTTACAAATCTAAGCTGAATAGGCAGGTTTGTTTTATGAAGTGTCATAGAAAAGGTAGAATGGTTTTCATGTGTGACACTTGTAATTCCTCTTTTAACTTAAAGGTCACACTTTGTAAAATAAATAAAAGCACTTTCACTAATATGTATATAGCTATTTTATGTTTGTGTGTCAACATGTTCAATATTTGTACATTGTTATGTAACATACACACTTAAGATAGACTTTTTCTTTCATTTGAAGGCTTTCTTCAATACTAAAAACATATGGAAGTCCTTTGAAGACACCATCTGTAGTTTATAGACAAAGGCTTTATGAATTGTTGATTTTATTACCTCCTGAAACCTATGAAGGTATGTGCCTTACACCAGAATGTTTTACTCTGTGGCTAGTACAGTATCTGGAAAGTAATATCTTAACGAATGAATTATATGGCAGTTATTTAGTGCCTTGTTTCTAGGAAGTTTAGGGAGTTCAGTCTTAACGCATGTGTTCTCCATTTTATGCATTTAAAAAAGCACACACAAACTATGTCTTCATGTCTTGCTGTCTTTTCTGGGGGAAAATTCCTAGTTTTACTGTGTGGGAGAGAATGAGTTACAAAGATGAGTTCTACTCCAGAGTCTTGTACAGAATATATAGTGCAGATCTATTAGAAATTTGGCCATTTCTAGTTTCCTTCCAGAGTGATTATCTGTTGTACACAATGTGTTCCACCATTCCATTCTTAACTCTGCCCAGATAGAAGTTTAATATTGAACTACCAAGGTGTAATTGATTTTAGAAAGTTTATAATGTAGATGTTGCTTTTATTAGGCTCAAAGATAACTTTGGAATACTGGATTACTGCAGTTGGTAAAATAAACTTGCCCCTGTTTTACAGTTAGTTCTATCTAAAGCCTTCCTTTTAATTTAAAGTACAGTTTTAAGAAAATATATTGCTACTACTACAGAATAACTAAAAATGCTTGTTTTAAGAGGTGAAACTTGAAAATGGCCTCTAATGAGAGTATCGTTTTTTAGTCTTAATTTTTAACCAACCGTATGAAGTTGATTTTTACTTCAAATCTATATTTTGTAAAAAATATTACATTTATTGCTTTATGTCCTTTTTCTGCAAATAAATGTATACCACATTAGTTCAGAATACTAACTTAGAACTTCTGTCTTGTCCTTTATCATTATGTGAGTGGTATTGTACCCACTGCCACTCTTCCTGGCTCATAAATGTACCTAGCAAAATGTTTGATGTACAGTAAGTATTTTGTATGTACTTCTCGGGAAAAAATGGATATGTTGCCATTTCTCAGAAACTGTATCAAAAGAATCATTTCTGTAGTGCCAGGCATTGTGTTAGGAACTGTCTGTATTATTATCTTATTTATCTTAGGGTAATACAATGAGATGGTTACATTTTCCTCATTTGATGGATAAAGGTACAGAGAGGTTACAAAAACCGACTCAAGTTTACATATCCAGTAAATAGTGGAATCAGTATTAAAACATACATCTGCTTCATGCTGTGATGCCTATTCACTTACTAGTATCCTGCTAGGGACTTAGTCAAAGCTCAGTAATAGGTCTGATTCATTTTATACTATATCTCAATATAAAAGTTATACCTAATAAAAGAGCAATAACTTCTGTTCCATAGCTCAGATAGCTGTTAGGTTCTGGCAAAAGCAAGTCCCTTCAGATTTTTACATCAGTTTTTACCATTGTGTTTTGAAATTTATTTTCAAACTACAGATGAAAAAATTGATTTTTTTTGAAGTCTTCACTAAACATTTAGGAATATCAGAATATCAATTTAAAATAAAGTTTATCTTCTGATAAATGATAAGTCTACCCTTGAAAGACTTAAAGAGAAAGTCTTGTACTGTTTTCTCAGAATTGGAGTTTGGGAATGCAATCATACTAAAGGAATAGTGAATGTACAAGTGTATAGATTTTAAATCATTTCCAGAGTGTTCCCTGGGAGACAAAGTCAGGAATTACGGTGAACTTCTTGAAAAAAGAAAAGTTTCCTTCACTCTCATACATTTTCAAGTATATCTGTTTTTCTAACATGAATTAAAGAAAAAAATTAGTTTATAGAAAAATGAAAATATAGATGTATTGTTATTTTTATTTTTCAACCAAAAATAATAATTTGCCATTTTATGTTTGTCCTTTTCCCATCTTTACAACTGTGGAAATAGAATTAAGAATTTTTTTCCTTAAGGACTGTTTTTAAATGAGAATCTATTTAATAGTTTTATGTAATGGGTAGAATGCATAACAGTCAGAAATATCAGTTGATATTTTAAAATAATTTAGCTCATAGTACAGTGATAACATAGTAATTTCTAAATCTTTAACACAAAAGGAAATAGTAATCTTTAAAGTTATACATCTAGTTAGCTCAGAAAATATGGCTGTGTAACAAAATAAAAGTTTAAAGTTCTGTGATACCAGTTGCTACAGTGCAATCAAGATATGATAAGAAACAGCGTCTGTTACTTGGGATGTATTTAAGAATTTAAATAACTTTTCCTCTTAGTTGTCCAGCATATGCAGACTTCTGTCTTAATAGTACTTTAATTTTCTGAAGTTTATGGAGTAAAAACTGGGTTCTTAGTTTGTATTTCCTGTCTTAGTTTTTTTATCAATCTCTTTTCAAGTATTTTAATTTTCTCTTCACTGAAAATTGCTCTTTGTTAGCATCAGGAAGCCAGTCATGTATTTCTACAACAAAAGCATATTTGCACTTAAAAATTGAATTGTCTTTTTACATACTTTGTTCAGGGTCAGTTAGGCCAGCAGTCAGTTAAAATGAGAAGTAGGGATTTACCATTATTTTCACACTTAGCTCCAGTACCAAACATACCTTGCATATTACCAACAAATTTATTTTTATGAGTATCATATACTGGTATTTAAACTAACGGACGTTCCTTTGAGCAACTCTCATTTCTTCATTAAGCTTTTAATGATTCCTGTCTACTCTCCTCAATTCATGTATGTAGTCTCCTTTCTCTAAACATAACAGTGCCTCTACTTTCATCTTTTATGGAACGTAGTACTTCCCACCTTCATTTTATGATTATATCTATGTATTTGTGTCCTGTATTTTATATCTTCTTGAAGGGAAGATTATATAATAACATTATTCTATATTTTATTAAACACAGTTTGAATGAATGAATGATTGAGCATGGTAGCTAAAAGCTCAAGTTCTGAAGCCTGGACTGCCTGTGCTTCAGTCTGACTCTGCCATGTAATTGCTGTGTGGTCTTGGGCAATTAGCAAACTCTCTGCTCCCGTTTCTTTACCTATAAAATAACAGTACTAACTGGATCTCATGAAGTGGTTATGAAAACGATGTGTAAAGTTTTTAGGACATTTATTGTCATATATTATATTCTCAATAACTATTTGTTGTTACTACTCTTACTGCTACTTATGATACAGGAAATAATGGCAGGTGAACCCTTCCTAACTCATCCTGTCACTTCTGATAAGTAGACATCATCCAAGTCTTCATTTTATCCTAATGCTGTTGCTCAAAGAAACACAAAAGTGAATATTTCTCTAAGGTGATTTACTCATTCCTAAAGCACTTAAGTTACAAACAGGCAAAAAGCCTTTATGCTTTAGGTGGATAAAAATTTCTATTGCTAGTCCATCAGGGATTAGGATAAATATCTTTGAAACGATAATTTAGGTCACTGTGATAAATGGAACAATTTTTCAAAATGTTTATGTAAGGGAGACAGCCATACGTCGTCTCAAGTCTTACGGAAGATCACAGTGTTGCCCATGAACTAGCTTGCCCTCCAAAACACAAACAAGCAAAAACATGAATCCTCTCTAGAGGATTCATCCAAGTTCCAATTTACGCACACACAAATAAAGACAATAGAAGAACAAATTAAAGACCCTAGGGTGTAATCATAAAAAATCCAGACTGTAGAAGTATCTATAGAACAAATAACCTCATTTTTTCAAATAAATTACAGAGGGGAAATAGAAGTAGAGGGAAGAACTTTAGATTGAAAGAGACAAGGTGTATCAACTAGATACAATGCGTAGACTTCACTTAGATCTGGATTCAAACAAAAAAGCAAACAAAAACAGGCATTTATGAGGCAGTTGAAGATTTGAGCACTGAACAGGTACTTGATGTTTAATGGTTTTTAAAACATGGAATTATGATAATGGGATCATTTAAAATGTTCTTAACTTTAGTGATACATGATAAAATATTTGTAGATGAAATGCTGTGCTTTCTAGGGATTGCTTCAAAATAATATGGGGCATGGTGAGATAATGGGTGGGGATGTAGGTGAGACAAGGTTAATCCAGCTGGTCAGGATGAGTGACAGTCATACGCTGGGGTGCTGGGGAGTTGGGGTATCATAATGCTATTAATGCCTACTTTATCTGATTTGTATCTAGTCCTCTGTGTGTTTTTGTCATGTCATTCTATTTAATGTCATACTACTATTGTAGTATTATTTATTCAGTATCATAAAGTACACACACACACAAACTTTAAGATGTCTTTTCAGTATTTTTTTTATCCTTGTGACCAGCAGCACATAGTTGAGCCATTTGTTGTTAGGGCATTTTTCAAGGACGGGATATATAATCTTTGTGATAAATTAAAGTTAGCTGATGTGTAGATTAACTCAGCCTGGGCCTTTTTAACCCCATTTTCTAAACAGTTAACTGCTACCACTAAATTGCTAATTGCTCTTTTTCTCTGACTCAACAGGAAAGCTCTGCCCTATCCTCAAAGAGTTGGCTGCTGACTTGACTGCTCCTGACATACAGGTGGCAGCATCCACATTTTTACTTCCACCCCTCTGTCATCAGGATGATCTTCTAATATTAAGTCCTTTGCTACAAGAGACTGACCATAGATTTATTGAAGAACAGGTATGAGCATTTTTCAGTAACTCTTAGGTTGATTCAGTCTGTGAACAGTGGTTTTAAAACCTTACATATACTTTTTTTTTTTCTTTTAGCTCCTACTTGGTAATGGTATTGCTTGTGGAAGTCTCGAGTATGACCCTTATTCTATTTTTGAGAAAGATGTAGAGGGAGATTCAGTGCCCAAGCCCTTACCTCCAACACTGTCAGTAATTAGCTCTGCAGTCAAGCTCTTTGGAGTTGTATGTGCTCATGTGGGAGAAGCTCAAAGGTAAACCATCTTCAGTAATTGGCTTCTAAATAGTTCACGTATCCTGAAATGTTTCCTGAAATACAACATTTCAGGATTGGTAATTGGTTCAGTGAATGCGTAATATTGGTAATTGGTTCAATGAATGCGTAATATTGAACCAGTGGGTAAGAAAATGTCTGAAGTTCTCATTAATATAAAAGATTTCTTATAGATGACGGATGAAGGTGAGATGAAAGGCTCTTGTTTAATTATTCACCTGGCTAGTTATTTAATAAGTAATTGAGTTGGTGATTAGATTAAACAGAAACAGGCTAAACACTATTATGAATACAATGCATTTCCCACATTGGCTTCTCATCTAACTGAAGATACAAATGAAAAACTCAATGACACAAGATCAGTGATTTATGAACTAGTGGTCAGAATGAAAGACACTGGTTATCTGCTTAGACAGGTCTCAGGCTTTCTTACCTTGGAGGCATTGTCAAGCCATTGTAGGTCCAGGGGTTCGTCTTCAGTTTATTGGATTTCACGAATTAGATTAAAACTGACGATCGTCACTTTTGTGGATTTGATTCACTAAAAATGAAGTTTGGTTTTTAAAAAGCAAAGGCTGCTAATGATTTCTCATCAAGAATATGTTTCTTTCTTTTTTTTTAAATAATGGGTTTATTTATTTATTTTTATTTAACTTTTTAAAAATTTCTTTTACATGTTTTTATGTATTTTTATTGGTGGGGGAAGGTAGTTAGATTTACTTATTTATTCTTGGAGGAGGTACTGGGGATTGAACCCAGGACCTTTTGTATGCTAAGCTTGTGCTCTACCACTTGAGCTATCTCCTTCCGCCTATTTAATTTTTTTTAACTCAAGGTACTGGGATTGAGCTCAGGGCCTCGTGCATACTAAACACACACTCTACCACTGAGCTGTACCTTCCTGCCCCCCAACCCACCCCTGGGAATAAGTCTCTGTCAGTAACGTGATAATACCTTTCTTGGGGAACAACAAACACTACTTAAGCCAGTACCCAGGAAATTCTGTTTTCATCTGAGATGCTAAATGGAAGTGGATGTCTTCCATGGGCTATGCTGGTTAATAATTTACAAATGATTAACTATCCTCATTCACTCATGTTTGTTCTCTCTTTCATGCTAGACCAGCAACAGTGTGTTTGACTAGATTATAGCTTTTATATCATTTTTTACTTTCAGTGGATAGAAAAATGAGTAACATTTATATTGCTCTTTAGTAGCTTCATGTCATTTTATTTAAAATCATAGCAGTATTTTCTCAGTATCATATGGTGTACACATACTTTGAGATGTCTTTTCAGATCTTTAATTTCAAAAGCTGTTTTCCCCAAATTTATGGGCAGCCTATAGCTCACTATATAAACTGTAACTATAGAAAATTACGGTTTTAAGATATTTAAGATGATCTGTGACTAAATTACAAAAGAGTGCTATAGCACTAAAAGATCAGTTGAGAATTACAGTGGTCTGTAATATTCAAAGAATTGATGGAGAGAATGAGATTTGAACTAGTCCGTAACTGTAGTATTATGTAGAGTGTACAGTTAATTTAAAATAGTTAATTTAGATTAATACAGCAGTAACTACAGTAGATGAAACAAGGGTGGCCTTGTGGGCAAAAGATTTAAATTAAGCGTATTCTAGGGGGAGGCTGTAGCTCAGTGGTGGAGCGCATGCTTAGCCTGCATGAGGTCCTTGGTTCGATCCCCAGTACTTCCAGTTAATAAATAAATAAATAAACTTAATTACTTCTCCCCCCAAATTAAATAAAATAATTTTTTAAGGAAAAAAATAAATAAGCATGTTCTTAAATGGCTTCACTAAACTCTTTTTTGATAGGTCTAAGAGAAAAAGTGAAAAAGAAAAGTATACTTAAAAACTTTCCTTTTAAAGAATTGATTTTATTACTCTCCTAGAGGTTTGTTTTTTCTTTTCTTTTATTTACTGCCCAATTATAGTTTGAAGGAAGTGGTTTCTTATTTCTACTGTCTAAAGTGTAATGAACTTTAAAATGTGCTAAGTTTGTTTTTACCTCACCTTAATAAAAATAATATGTAGAATGTTCAAGGGAGAAGAGGTTTTGTTTGTTTTAATTAAAAAGTTGAGACCTGGTAAAGTAAAACATACTCTGTTTGGATTCTAACTGAATAAAAATAGTAGACTGTAGTTTTAAAGGAAGTGGTCTAGCAGGATCCCAGATTCAGAAAGTGGATCATAAGCAACTCTCACCAGTTTCCAATGGGTGTCATTAGAGCACCACAGGAAAGATAGGAAAGTTAAGTTTCTAATTTCCTGTTATCCCACGCGTGGTACTTGTTTAAAATGGCAGACCCTTCTTCTTTGGGCCATAGACTTGCATTTCTAGAGAAGAAAGGTCTTAATCAAAGTATGTATATTTAACAAGTTAATATTTGAAAGCATTTCATTATTATTGTGGTTAGCTTCATGTTTAAGCAGTTTAAAAGAAAGTCTTCTATAACGTGAGATTGCCCTAAGACTGGAAATAAGTTTTTCATATTTTATTTATGCACTTAGAGATTAAACTGAATCCGTTATATCAGAATAAGATAACTTTGCATTGGTAATTTTAAAGCACTAAAATGTTTAAAGTTCTAGAAAATCAAGGTATTTTATATGGAAAATAAATGATTACTGATCTCGTGCATGCATTGTTCGTGATTACTTTAAGGTATATTTTGCAAATAATGAATTGCTTAGTTCACCTGAAGGTTGTTCCACCCATGACTATACATTGCAATCATTTGGACAACTTTTTAAAACGTAGATTCTGATTTAATAGAAATGGTATGCATACTGTGTTGGGCAAAGTTTTTAAAACTTCTTAGGTGATTCTTGTGTGCAGCTGGGGTTGAGAACCACTGCTATAAATGCTATAAAATAATGTAGATTGTGAGTTGGTGGAGAGAGAGGAAAAACATATTTACAGTTCTCAGTACTAAAAATTTTCACATTATACACCCTCTCTGAGGGTACAAGGTAAATCAGTATTTTCAAATTTTATATCTTTGCTATTTCTCATAAAAACTATGTTTTTATTTCATTTATATAGTCTTTGGCCCATAAATGTGGGCAAGAAAATAGTACAGGTCAAATTTTATTACACAGTAACAAAACTCTCAAACTCTAAATGGAAGTATTTTTAGTACTTTCAGCGTGATATAGTTCCATTATAACAAGTGATTAGGATATGATCTAATAATGATGTTTTAGGTTTTAAATCCATAAACCTGACCATATGGTTGTCCTTAGTTTTTCTGGCAATTTGGGCACCAGTATATTCTTGAAACATAATAACTTAAATATGGTCTTGGAAAAAACAGCCAGAAAAGTTTTTATGTAACATTTATTTATAATAAAAATTAGAAATGGCCTAAATGTCCTGAACTAGGGAACCAGGTAAATGAAGTATTGCCAGACTGTTTAATACTAATAGCTACTTAAAATTATTTCAGTACAATAGTAAATAAGATGAGTTTAATGTTTAGGAAATAAAAAAGAGTTACTAACAAAGTATACACGCTATAATCCCCCAGTTTTCTAAAAATGATATCCATATACCTGGGGTGGGAGCGGGGCTGGGGGGTGAGACTAGAACAAAGATGCCAAAATGTTAGTGGTGTGGCTCTTTCTAGATGGTGGGATTATGAGTGAATTTTATTTTTCTTTCCTGTGCCTGAGTTTTTCAAATTCATTATGATGAACAGAATTAACCTTAAAATAAGGAAATAAATATTTAAATAAAGTACTTAAGAGTTATTCTGATTTTCCCAAAGTTCTTAGTGATTCACCATGTTTATTATAGTCTGTGAATTGATTTTATATATTGCTTTCCCATACTCATACACACATCGCCTTACACCTTCCATTTTTTCTAATTTAACTTCTTTCACAGTTGGATATTTTATTCTGTTTGATATCTATTCTGCTTTGGTAACAGAATTGTCATTTGGAGCAGGACTGTAATTAGACCTTGTGACCTCAGCAGAGTGGTAGGGATTTAGTTAAGGGCTCAGAGATACTATTGGAAGTACATTAGAGTTGAGTAAATACCTTATGCCATCTTCAGCCAGTCGTGCTGTTTTCACTTACCAGATGCATTTGTCCCTTATGATTGTTTAACAAGCACATTTGACTGCCAACTACACGCCAAACCCAAATACTAGAGAGATGAAGATAAATTATAAGGTCCTATGCCTGCCATCAATATAGTCACAACCGAAAAAAGTTATCTTAAGCATTACTTCAGTTTCCCTGATTTAAAGGGAGAGGAGGGGGTAAAAGGAAGTTCAGAGCTTGGAGACAATGTTTTTAAACATTGGAGACATTGGTGGGGAAAATGGGGTGGTTTATTCCATGGTTACATATGGATTTAAAAGCTTTGTGCTGTAAGGACGTAAAAAAACAATTCACTGAAGCTATGTAAATACCTAATGGACACATTCAGCCTCAGGCCAAAAGTAATGTATATGTGTATAGTTACAATTGTGAAAATTAGAAAATTACTCTCTACTGGTAGGAGAATGGTTGAATGCATTATAGTACGTGTATAGTAAAATTTGGCTTCATGAAAATTATCAGAAAGTAAAAATGAGTTGAAAAGTGCTGAAGAGGTATTGTTGAATGAGAAAAACAAGAGTAAAAACTGTTTTATATAATATGATCCCAAGTACATTTTTGAAGTATAGTTGGGGTTCAAAGGGCTGTGCTACTTCTAATTAAAGTCAATGCTACCTTTAAAATGAAGCAATATATTTGAATCCAGTAAGTCCTGTTATTAAGAACAAAAATGTTGATACAAGTAACTTTTAAAATATCCTTTGTTTAGAAAATAGTTGCTGAAATAGCTGAATTTGCCCAGGTAAATCTTTATTAAGTGATACACTTGTTAATCCCACAAAATAATGCTTCTCTCCCACTATCAGAATGACACATAATCAAGATATGTTTGTATTAGTTGGGATATATTTTCGTTTCCTAAAATGCTTCAGTATGTTTGGCAGTAGTTTATTCCGTTTTAGGAGTTCCAACAAAATGCAACAAAACATATTAGCAGCAGATACTCAGTACTGCCCTTTGCCTTACTTTACCTTTAAATCTTGTTTCTGATTTTTAGGCGCCTTATATTGGAACAGCTTTTGGACAGTGTAAAGCACACAAAAGGAGCTCGTCAGCAAGTAGTTCAGTTACATGTTGTTTCTTCGGTTTCTAGTTTCTTGAAGGTAATTTAAGGTTTTAAAAATTTAGATGTTTGGTTGTTTTTTTCCCTAATGTATGGCCAACTAAGTAAGTTGGAGGAAGATATTTTTAAAGGGCTTTTGCTTTTTTGTCTTTCCCCGATTTATCTTAATGTTTCAGGATTTGTAATCTGCCTTTTATTTTTTCTCCATGTAAAACTTGTTAGTCAGAAATCAAACCTATAATCCTGGCTTAGAGCCTAACATCCTAGACCTGGGATTGGCAGACTATGGCCTGTGGACCAAATCTGGCTTATTGTTTCTTTTTCTTTTTTTTTTTTTTTTATGGCTTATTGTTTCTAAGTAAAAAATAATAGGCTTCACTGGTCATTTTGTTTATGGAAATTCCTATTAATCTTCTGAACATACACGTATATATACTACAGTGATAATTGATCACCATACTCTTTGCCTGGAGTTTTAAAATTCTAAAGTACTTTGAGAAAATCAAACTATGTTTGTGTTCAGTGGGTTTTTGAGTTCTGATTTTTTTTAAGTAGTAATCGCCAAGTGTTAACCAGAATATACATTCCAAACTGGGTAAGAGAATTTACTACAATTGTAACTTTGGATTCTTTCTACATATTTCAGTATGTGGCTGGCTTGAAAGGAAATTTGGGTCCAGAAGAAATAAGAAGACCTGCCCTAGCATTAGTGATGGGAGCTTTAGAAGGTCCCAGCCCCCTCTTGAGGTGTGCAGCTGCAGAGGCGTGGGCTAGATTAGCCCAAGTGGTTGATGATGGAGCTTTTACGGCTGCGTTAGCTCAAGTTAGCTTTGACAAGTAAGTGAATTGCGTGTTTAATACTCATGGACTATGTGTCAAAACTGGGTATAGCTTGTTGGTTTGTTAGAACTAGTGAAACTTAATTCTGATCATTAACTTTAAGTAATTGAGAAATGTGGATTCTTTAAAATAAAGGAGACCCACCCCCAGCCCCCACCCTCAGCCTGGTTGTCTTGGAACATAAAACTATTACTAGTACTTTGGCTTTCATTTTTGTATGAGAAAGATCACTATCTAGATGAGTGATGTAACAGGCCAGCAGTGGACTCAGGGAGTAAGAAGCTCATGGAGTTTTCTCATGTGAAATACAGATGATAGGCAGTAAGAACAATCTACTGGAAAAAGTAAAGGCTGTAGGCTGCAGAGCAGGAGACAAAGTGTATTTTCATCTTGACCAGCGTTGGAACCATGAGCAGCTTAGTTAATCCTCTCAACCAGCTTTCCTCTATTTCAAACAGAAAGTTATTAATATTGCCTGCCTACTCAGAATGTTGAGGTAAATGAGATAATATATGTGCAAATAGTATGAAAACGTGGTATAAAACAACCACAAATAAAGTTCATGGTTATGTTAGTTACACATTTGTAGAGCTTATTACTAGTGGTGGTAGTCATGAAGGTGACATTTTGACCTTCTAGTCTGCTAAATATGTGTCTTGAATTGGTTATCAGCTCAAAGTCTAGAGTCAGAATACTGACTTGGTTCAAATCCCAGCACTCTGATTTAATAGTTTACTTTGTAAGAGTTACTTTGGCTAAAATGACTAAGTCATTTTGGTTTCCTCATCTGTAAAAAGGAACTGATAATAGCATGAATCTCAAGATTATTGGGAGGACTAAAGGACAAAATGTAAAGTGCTTGAATTAGTATATAATACATAAGGGAACTCCTAATAAATAATAAGTTCTCTTACGGTATTTAATTTTTGGATCAAAGTTCTTGAGTTGGAACTCTCTTTATATGAAATTAGAGTATTTCAGCAACGAGAGTTTTTCAGTGTAACTCAGTGATAGAGTAATAATAATTCCTGCCATATAAATTCAGTGTGTATATATCTCTGAGAGATGTTGAAATTTTTTATATTTAAATAATGATTAATAATATAAAGACATTTTTATTTAAAATGTTTTTCTTTTCAAGATATCTTTCATGTTATTTCCTAATATTTTTTATCAGTTAACAGTAAATATATTTCTGAATTTTGCAACTGTTCATACAGAAAATTTGCCTGATGGTGTACATGCATTGATTTTGTTTCAGTGATTATCATTTATTTTTATTTCTGTAATCACAGGCTGAAATCAGCAAGGGATGCAGTCACCAGAACAGGACATTCATTGGCCTTGGCATCCCTATATAGGTATTTAGGAGGAATAAGTTCTTCTCAGCATTTGAATTCTTGTGTTGGAATCCTTTATACTTTGTCCCAGGACAGCACTTCTCCTGATGTGCAGGTAAGTACCCCTTCCTTGAGGTTCATGATTTGTAGATAATGCAGATTATGTTTTGATTGACTGTTACTAATTTGTGAATAGTTCTCCCTCCTTAATAAAATCAAAGCCATTGTTAACCTTGGTAGATATTTAACATTCAAATCTCACTATCTTTACTTCATAATTTTCCCATTGCTCTTGTCCCTTTTTTTTTCCTATCTGATAATCCAAATTTTCTAGTATTCTTAGATCCAGTTTAACTACCTTCTTACCAACTTCAGCATCCCTAATCCACGGTTAGTTTCCATTCTTTGACTTACCATATTACAAATAGTTTTTTTATCATCCTCTAGTACTCAGTGTCTAATGTCAAACTTAATATCATTTTTTGAAAATGGATCTTCCTTCCATCTTAATAATAACTATTAGAATTTTGGAGAGCTTAATGTACCAGGCATTGTATTATAGTCTTCTAAACATAATTACATATTTAATCCTCACAGTAATCTGTAGTGTATATTCCCACTATACAGAAAGAAAACTGAGGCTTACAGAAGCTAAGTAACTTGCTAACTGCTAAAAAAAACTAATATATCATGGGATCAGGTGAGGAACATAAGTCATGGACTCTAAACCTATGTTTTCAACCACTTTACCATATTATTATACATATTTTACCCATTTCTGTCAAAATCATCATTCTCCTATTAAGAGTACAAACTTATGTATAAAATAAGCTACAAGTATATGTTGTTCAATTTAGGGAATATAGCCAATATTCTGTAATAACTATAAAATGGAGTAAAACCTTTAAAAATTGTGAATCACTACATTGTACATCTGTAACTTATATAATGTTGTTCACCAACTGTACTTCAATTTTTTAAAAAATCATCATTCTCCTGATTAAATCTTGAATGATTATTACTCCTCCTGCTCTCTCCAAGTTAGTAATAGCACACAAATACTTTCCTTTACTGTTACTTTATCACTTGCTTCAACAAAAGAACAATTCATTGTGTTTTATGTTTCTTAATGCTGTTGTAACATTTTAAATTGTTTTTTTCTATCTTCACAGACCTGGGCACTGCATTCTCTATCATTGATAATTGATTCTGCTGGCCCACTCTATCATACACATGTGGAACCAACCCTTTCCCTTATCATAATGTTGTTGTTAAATGTGCCTCCTACTCATGCTGAAGTTCACCAAAGTCTTGGTCGCTGTTTGAATGCCCTTATTACTGCCTTGGGTCCGGAGCTACAAGGTATGCATAACTGCTTTTGTGATGTTTTACGTAAAAATATACACATAAAAATGAATTCATTTCCTATTATTGACTCAAATACTTCTCAGTAAAGTGAAGTTTAGCAGAATGTTCTTTTCAAATATATGGGCAAAATGTTAAGAACAGTCTTGTGAAGACTTTGACTCCTGGATGATGACGTAATAGAAAAAAACATAGAAACTAGGAAATTTGATCTAAGCTTCATCACTACTCAGTTGGGTGACTTTGGAAAAATCCTTATGTCTCTGGAGCTTTAGTTTCCTCCTCTGTCAAATAAAAGAAAAGTTTAAAAGCCCTTGTGATTGGCACACTTTGTTAAAAATAAATCAATCAGTCTGATTTCTCTTACCTTGAAAAGACAAGGAGTATCATATTTAGAAAGAATAGATATGTCCTAAAAACGCTTCCCTTAATTAAAATGACAGATAAGAGCTGGAATAGTTCAAAGAACTCTTACCTCTTTTAAGATATAAATGATTAAGTCTAGAAACTCAGTCTGATCTGTTCCAATGCAAAAAATATGATTTTAATATATGAAAGCAACTCCCAGCTAAGATAAGCAGGGTGAAGTTTATTAGAAGTTTCTAATTCTGCTTTTCATGGAAACTTGGTATAACCTGCAGATAGTCTTGGGTTCTTTCCCTAATGATCTGTGTTGCCATAAACCTTTCAGACTAAGAATAATAGTCTTAAAATCTATCACCTGGATTATCCTGACTGTTGTAGAAGAAGTTTACTTCACAGATCCTTAAGTTTAAAACTGGGAAAAAAAGACTTTTAAGCCCAATAATGTATGTTTGAGGAGTCATGATTTTACAGGCCAATTATTAAGAGCTTTCTCCTTTGATTTTAGGTAACAGTACTTCAGTTTCTACCTTAAGGACTTCCTGTCTGTTGGGTTGTGCGGTGATGCAAGATAATCCAGACTGCCTTGTCCAAGCTCAGGCCATCTCTTGCCTTCAGCAGCTTCATATGTTTGCTCCACGACATGTCAACTTGTCTAGCCTGGTCAGCTGCCTCTGTGTAAGTATAAAATTATAAATGAGTCCTCAGTTTCTTTTATTGGAAACTTAGATTTATTTTAATTATTCTCTAGATTGTGTACAATAGCTATTTTCCCTCAGTTCTAGTCATTTTGCAGTGTGGAGGCAACATCTTAAACCTCTCATATGTTGATTTATTTATCTCCCACTAATGTTGAACTTAATATTTGGCATGTTTATTCATTAATCAGTAAACATATATGGCGTACTAATGTCCCAGGCATTGTATGAATGCTGTAGGACGTGGGAAAACATATGTGGTAATGTCTTTTTTTCCCTTCTTCTTTCTCTATTCCAAGTTTATTACATATTAAGTTATTTTCATCCCAGATGGGCAAATAACATTTTTGCTTAATATTCTAGAAACATATGCATCAATATCTGGGTTCTCATAGTATGTCTAATGAATGTAGAAAAGTGGAGGCAATCAACAGAAAGTTCTGGTGAGGTGGTTCATAATCGTCAGAGGTTTTAAGGTTTACCTTAAGCATCACCAGTTTCTATCTGGACTGAAAAAGTTGAGTTACATTTGGAGTTAAAACCTGACACTTGCTTTTCAACTTTTTCTGCCCCTACAATGTTCACAGCACACTCCCTTTGGTAAGGAGACAGTTGAGAATTATTACTTTAGACAGACCTTTCATTTTCAAGCTTAAGACAAAATATGTGGCATTTTAGGCCTTAGAAGAACCTCAGACATCATTAAAACCAGCCTCCTCAATAAAAAGATAAACTATAGACCGAAAAGTGAAATAGTTTGCCCAGAGTGACCTATCTAGGTAGTAGTAGCTCTGGATCTAGAGTCCGGTTTCTGAACTCCTTGTGCAGTCTTCATTCCGTTATTTCATACTGACTTTGTTTTTTGGGGGAGGGGGAAATTAGGTTTGTTTATTTATTTATTTATGTAATGGAGGGTTTGGGGATTGAACCCAGGACCTCGTGCATGCTAGGCATACACTCTTATCACTGAGCTGTACCCTGCCCCCCATACTGACTTTGTAGCTTTGAATAACTCTTATCTCAGCTCTGCCCCCTCCTAGCTATGTGGCCTTAGGAACCTCCCATACCCTCCTCCAGGCTCAGCTGTCTTGTCAGTGAAACACATGGATTACACAGGATGTCGCCTGTAAAGGCCCCTGTTCCCAGCAGTTAATAACTACTCAGTAAATAGTAATTGTCTTTATTTTCTTTAACATATAAGTTAAACATAGAATTATATTAATCTTTATACTGATTTTCATAATCATAGCTATATGTAATACTCTTAAAGAGAGAATGTGACTAACTTTTCTGACAGAAACTTTGATTCCAGTCTGGGTTAAACATGCATTAGAGAAAAGAGCACTTACTGGAAGAGAACTTTATCAATGACTCTTCCCTGGGAAAATTGCTCTTTATATTGCCAAACCATTGCCAAAACCAATAATTGAAAAAAATCCACCTCTTTGAAATTGATCTAGCTTTCTACTCTCCATTTAAATATAACCGTGCCATTTTTCCTTCTTGAATCATAGTAGAAATTTTCTGTTAGTAGCCTTTCAAAATTTCCTCTTTAACTGATGCATGAATTCATTTATTAAGTAAAGTTTATTGAGAAATAAAGAGTAAGAGTAATAATTCATCCTGAATTAGATCTGATCAAATTTCTTACTTTTTTCTTTTCCCTGAGAAAGTTTACATATAAAGAAATTTCTCAGATTTTTCTTTTAGGTACATTCAGAGCAATTGAGAAAGTCAGAAGTAACAGTTACAAATCTTATTCATGTTACTCATAATAATTAAGCTGTAAAATGTTTCTTTCTTATACAGAAATTATATTCAGAAATTGCTAAAACTATATAGTGTCTTAATTTTGTGTCTTAATATTTTGGTTAGTAAAGCTTTTATTCTAAATTTATTAGGTTGGATTAATTATATTTTAGAATATTCCCTATAGTAAGGAAATTGCTTTTGCTTTCCTATTAACAACTTTATGATCAGGTTTTATTTTCTCCATAGAATTTAATTATTTAACATGAAGTATTTTCATATTTAGCATGAAGTATTTTCATATTAATTGAAACTCCCTGAATATTCAGAATACATTTCATCATTAGGAAAGAATCTTACTGTAAAGGGCTTTCTTCCGACTGCGTGTTGTTTAACTTCCATTCAGAACTGGCCTTAGCTGCACTAGCAATTCTGACTACTCTCAGTTTTAAAACTTGGCTTCTAAAAGTAAAAAATCTATAATTAACTTGTGATGAGGTAAACTGTTAACTTTGTCCGTTGCTGGACACCTGTTCCTATGAGTGTGATCCACATCACTCTTCCCACACTCGTGTCTGCTTGATCTGGTTTTGTTACTGAGGCTTAGTGAGAGATTCCAAAGGAAAACCTCATTACTCAAATGTGCATTTTGAAATTATTGTATATTTTGTATCTCTATATCTTGAGTTGATTGTTTCTAGTATCTTAGCTCAACTCATTTTAAGTTGCAAAATGAAGTATATATGTCATATTTTTAAAGCTGAAGCTAAGCCAATATGAATGATAGCTCTATCAACATTTATATTTTAATGCTTAGCTGACTGTTGTCAAAGTCATCCTAGTATTTATCTTTTGGTTTTGTCATGACTGGTCTGTCATTTGTTTTTGTGCAGGAGATCTTGTTGGATAATTCTGTGTTGGTAGGTCCCTGACCCTTGATTCCTAACTTTTTTTGAGGTTTGCAGTGCTGTTTCTTTGTGTTGTTTTTTTTGGTTGTAGACATTCTTGTTTTCCTCTGCATCTCTTTGTTTAAGCTAACCATTAATCCAAAGTCTAGTGTGTGTAGCATGTTACATGGTGTTTATTTAATACCAATGTAAACAAATCCTCCCTAACCTTCTCCAGCTGGTGCACTCACTCCTTGCACTAAATTTTGCATCATTTTGATTTAATATGTTCATTTCAGAAAGGAATTGTAATTATAATTTGATTTAATTTCTGTATTTTGCCTGCTTGGTTTGTCCGCCTTCATCCACTCTATTCCTCTTCCCAATATAAATGCTGGAGAATGACATGGAGATATTAAGCATCCTGTTTTGCTTTGTGTGACAGCCTTCAGTATTTTTTTCTACCAAACAAGTAAAGAGTACTTTTGAGCATGCTTTTTCTGAAAGATTGTTTGACCAGCCTGAATAAATGCCTCACCTGCCTTGTATTATATGCTTGTAAAACTCCAGTTAAAATAACTAGTAAATTCATTAACTGTTCTTTAAAATTGCCTTGTAGAGTGCTTTTTTTTGTTACTGTTGTTAAATATAGTCGTAATCGTGGGCATGATTAAAGTTAATCTTTTTACATTTTAACTTCTCTGTTATCCTGTGTACTAGTTTCTAACAGCAGAAATCTTAAACATGACTAGACTGACAAGACTTTGAGACTTTGTGAATGGCATTCCTCTCTTCCCACTTTTGAGTTCATGATATGGCTTGAGAGTATAAGAGCACGTATTTATATAGCAATTCTCATCGTGTTTCACTGATGATATATTCACAAACTTTTTGTCTCTTAGCTTCTGATAAAATTAAGGATTTAGCTCACTTTGTATGTATCTTCTATATCAAAAATCAGCTGCCACCGCCTACTCATTTCCTCAGAATTTTGCCTCTGCTCATTTCAACAAACTCACGACTTCAGTCCTGTTTTTCCCACATAAAGCAGATCTAGAGCACTTGTGAGAATTAAGCCATTACTTCTCAAATTTTGCTTGGAAAATCACTACTATGAGACACATATTTATTGTCACAAACCACACCAAACTGGTCTTTATTTTCATAGTTAGAACAAAATAAATTTCAGAATCTCTAGGCTTTATTTTACTAATGAAATGACTGTGTAAGGATTTGTATCCAGAAACCTTTGACTTGTTTTAATTGCTCATTTAAGGTATACCAATCATCATTTACTGTAGGTAGACACAACCTGTTGAGATTTACAGTGTTTAAATACTTATAAGTAAAAAAGACTATGTATTGAGTCTGTCATTATGAGCAGAAATATTCTATACCTAGAAGATATTTACATGCCTATGTACATATGTGGATATCCATATAAAAGCAGATATACATAAATAAAATTTGCTATCTATAATATTTGTCCCCAGAGAGCATTTTTGGTGAATATGTTTTCTGAGTAAAACTCTTTCTGCCTTTATTTGAAAATGTTTTTACTTATTGTTTATGGCATCTGAATACACCACTACTGATACAGGCTGCATTAACAATAACTAACATTTATTGAGTGCTTACTCTTTGCCAGGTACTGTACTAAGCACTTTTGCATGTTTCTCTGTGTTGACTTCACAACAGCCCTGTGAGATGGAGGTAGTGTTATCTCCATATAACAAATGAGGAAACTAAGGCACAGAGAGGTTAAATAACTTCCCCAAGGTCACACAGCTAGTAAGTCATGAATATGGAACTCAAACTGAGACAGTTTGATCCCAGAGCCTCCATTTTAACTAGTAAACTATAGTGCTTATATGGATTTATATAAATTTCTACTTAGAGATTCATAAAACATTATATTTGTTGCATGAGCACAAATATATAAGCTGCAAGTAAATTCTTTCTCAGTTGTATCTCTTGTCTCTCAAAACTATTTTACTCATACAAATTTTGTGTCTTCTAACACTGTCAAGAGGCTTTTGCTTGGATTTGTTTATGGATATTGCATAATCAAGTATATGTATTACTCCTTAAGCTATTTCTAAGTTATATAATACAAAATATGTGCTAGGATAATTGAAGAAGTTTCTGTGTATTTAATAAATTGTGACCAGCCCAATAATGGGCGGATGGAATCAGGAACGGTCCAGTGAATATCTGTTAGACTTGGTGAATGCCACCAAGAATGTCAGCTCTTTCATTTCCAAAATGGTATTTTTCAGGTGAATCTTTGCAGTCCCTATTTGTTACTGAGACGGGCAGTACTGGCTTGTTTACGTCAGCTTGTTCAGAGAGAAGCAGCTGAAGTTTCAGAACACGCTGTTATGCTTGTTAAGGATAGCAGAGAAGAGTTGACTCCAGGTAACTCTTTTTATTTGTATTATCTCCAGCCAAACAATTGTTTTAACTTAAATCTTTTGTATAAACATGAGTTTTTAAAACGAAATTTAAAAGTTAATATCTGATGCCTTAAACCTGCTGCAAGTGATAGTAGTTAACAGTTATTACCATTCCAGCCAGTGAAGTTACTGCTTTAGAGTAATGGTTCTCAAATGTAGGCCCCTCCTTGCCCAGCAACATCCATCTCAGCTGGGAACTTGTTAGAAATGCAAATAATTGGGCCCTATCCCAGATCTGCTAATCCAGAAATCTGGGAGTAGAGCCTGGCCATCTGTTACTGATGTTTCTACAGTCCCTGAGTTAATGTGTATTGAAGTTTGAGAGCCATTGGTTTAGAATGAGTTTTTTCACAGTAATCAATTGAAATTGGATTTAGTCCTGAGGTCATTTATCATATGTGCCTTCCTTCCCCCACCCCCAAATCTCATTTAATAAAATTTCTCATAGATGAGTGTGCTTCAGGTTAATGGGTTTTTGTACACCTTCTGCATTTTAGAGCTCAGTAAAAGGATTTCTTAGGCAGTAAGATTTGTTTTAAGTATATCCCTTCACTTTAAAATTATGTGAGTAACACAAATATGCATTTAAATTCAAACTGCCTACAAAAACAGTAAGAATAATATCTTACACTTTAAAAGTGTGTAGTTTCCAAAGTGCTTTATCACTCTTTTAGAATGTCTCAGACTTCACAAAGCTTTCCAATATCTGAAGCTCTCGGATCCATGATGTGTTTTACTATCATGCTGTACTCTTTAAATTACAGTTTTATTATTATGTTAAAATTTTTGCTCTGACTTGAGTTTATCAGCATTGCTGAATTTGTATAGTAATCATTAAATAAGTTGCAGAAATTGTTTGAAAACTATTCTGTGATCGCCTGCCTTAACCAGAGAAGTGTTAATCTTCTAACCATGTTTGGTAGTCTCCCCAAAGTGAGCTTTAACTTACATTTACGGCTGAAATTATCTGATTTTTGCTTTAGGCTTTTATTATGTAAATATACTGGTACATAATTACTGAATTAGCTGTATGAGTAAAATTATAGTAAAGAACTCATATAATTCCTTTTTAAATTTTTGTAATTTTTCAAGCCCATGGAAAAGTTGAACTGTGCAATGAAAAGTTGAACCTGTGCAATGAACATACCTCCTACTTGGTATCTTTAGGATACTCATCTTACATCTCTCTTGATACATACACACAGACCTTTTGCGAAACCATCTGAAAGCAGGTTGCAGACATCATGATGGTTCACCCCTAAATACTTGTTTGCGTTTTTCAAGAAAGACATTCTCCTTACATGACCACACATTATTTCCACACCTAATCAAATCAGCATTAATTTGGTAGCTTCATAAAACGTGCAGTCCTCACACAAATTTCCCATTTTCCAAAAAAATGTCCTTTTTAACTCCTTCCTATCCCTCTCACCCCCACCTAAACTTAGGATCCAGTCATGACTCACACATTACATTGGGCTCTTCTGACTTTTAGACTCCTAATCAGAAACATCCCTACCACATACTTCTGATCTGTAAAAGATAATTCCTCTTTGAAACAGTCTAATAGTAGCATAATCTTTAGAAACTAAATTCTTTCATAAATGCCAAAGGAGTTAAGTCTTCAAAGGAAAATGTATTTGTTCTTTGGACATTTCCAGAATTAGAGGAAATAGATGGCTAGATTGAGGCTTATATTTCTTCTGTAAAATGATATATTACTTTGCAGTGGGAATATTGTGTAGTAATTTATACTAATTAAATAGTGTATTTTAGTTGTAGTAATTAAACACTGCTCTCCATACAATAGTTGTTGTTTTCTATCTGAGTTTTACTCTCATGTTAATAAATTTAAGACATTTATACCAGCGTAAGGAAAGCTTAATTATGATTATTTACTTGAATTAACTTTAAAGAAAAGAGAAAATAATCATACCAAGAAATATTGTATAAACTTTTTGTAAGTATTGAATGGTAGGTAATTTGGTTAAAATGTTTACTTAATATAAGGAAAACATACTAGTTACTCTTAATAAAGATTTACCTTTCAATGATACTGTATAAAAAATAACTGTGCAATTACTATTATTATGTTATAGAATAATACTGTAACTGTGAACTAAAATAGACCTCAAGTTGAGGTGCAGTATTTGGACTAGTTCTTTGGAATATATTTACACGTAATATTTTAATAACTACTGAATGTGTGTGCTTCTCATATGGCAGTTTTGTTTTCTGTATTACTTAGATCATTGATTTTCTTTTTGTCAGATGCTAACATCAGAGAAGTGGGCCTTGAAGGGGCGTTATTGACCTTGCTTGACAAAGAGACAGATCAGAGATTATGCCATGATATCAAAGAGACTTTAAATCATATGCTCACATCTATGGCAGTGGATAAACTCTCCTTTTGGTTAAAGCTTTGTAAAGATGTACTGGCTGCATCAGCTGGTAAGTACTGATGATTACCAGCTGAAATAATAAAACAACATAAAAGCCGTATGTAACATTGTTTACCAGTGGCAAGTCATCAGTCTTGTCTGAATATTTGGATCATAATTGCTTGTTACTTTCTTTAAATGAAGTTTCTAGTGCTAGTTTTAACACTTAAAGCTTACTTTTTTTCCTCTTAAGATTTCTACTATGACTTTCCTATATAAAAAAATAAACAAAAAGTTATACTATAAAGGGGATGGCCTAACTTACAGTAGCCCCATCATTTATTTTCATACATATAAGAAATATTTGAGGGATTACTTCAAATAAACTTAATAGAAAGCTCACCAAAAATAACGACATTTTAAGCGAACTAGTTTCCCCACTCTTAGTAATGTTCATTTCAAGTAGTGATAGAAAATAGTGTTATTTCCCTAATGCCTTTGCTTGTAAAAGATAATTGTTAGTGAGAAAGTGTTTTAGAGTCTTTAAAATTTATATCCTTGGAGTAAGAGAGAAAATAAATGAGGAAGAAAGAACATAGAAACCAGTTCTGTTGCAGGTACTGTACATATTTTATCTTTACCTGAGTAGGCAGTATTATTCTATCTTATACAAGAGAAAAGACTTGGAAAGGTTAAGTAATTTTCCCAAAGACACACACATATGGATTCGAACCTTAGTCCGCATGACTTTTAAAATCTAACTTTTTATTGTACTTCAGTAGCTCTCAACTCCATTACTTAAGCCTGACAATTTAATGTAGCTCTGGTCTCTTGAGTTACATGAAAGGAATAAGGCTACCATCAAAGTCCTGGCATTATTTTTTACACTCTTCTCTGTCTACCTTGATTCTTGTTGGTACTTTTCTTTCCCAATGATTTATACCTGCTCTTTCAACCATTATGCTCTATATATGTTTTCCTTTAATGTTCCTCTTCTGTCCCCACTAAGAACTTACAAGGACTTTAAAAGAAAAAGGACTTTGCCATAATTTTATTTGGGACATACAAGATAATTTCAGGAAAACAGATTGGTTTGTTTTATAGCATTAGTTCCATTTTAAATCAAGTTAAACAGTTAATAAATTAACAGAGTCTGGTATCAAGAGGAAATAATTCACTACTTAGTGACTCTGACCATCAGGACAATTTGAGACTGTAATTACAGCAATGGGTCTATCTCAGAAAAATATTTGTAGACATTTTCGGTGGGTTTAGAAACTTACTTAAATTCATTCAATGCCCCACTGTTAAAACAACATCTCTAGTACAATCCACCACACTCTCTACTAGGGAATTTTGAGCTTCTTTAAGTATATCCATCTACATAGAGAGGATTGATAGTTTTTCTAGTATTGTGTTCAGTTTTTCACTTTGAATTTAACAACTTTGTCATTTGGACCTAAAACAGCTCTTATACCATTTCTTTAGGTACCACTGTTACCAGTAATTATTAGACATGATTATCTTACATTGTTAAAAGGTGCGTGATTGATCAGCGGTAATTCTAGTCTGAATTTGAAGTCATTTATGTTCCTACATAAACATATCTTCCAACTGACTGTAATTATGTGTATTCTCCCTTGATTAAAGATTTTACAACTGTAACTTGTGTGGATACAATGCAAGAAGAGGAAGGAGATAAAGGGGATGATGCTTCTGTTCTGACCACCAAAAATGATGGCAGACTTCATCCTTTTACCAATCCCCGATGGGCAACACGAGTCTTTGCTGCTGAATGTGTCTGTAGGATAATTAACCAGTGTGAGAATGCACACAGCGCACATTTTGACATTGCTTTAGCACAAGAAATGAGAAAAAGAGATTCAAGAAGTAAGTGGCATAATAATAAAAAGACCAAATGGTATACATAGAAATGCTGTCTGCCTATAGTATATTTTTAATGTTGATACACATTTTTAATGATTAACCTTCTTAAACTGGCATTCACTTTTGTTTAGTGGACATATGTGATGTATTAAGTTTATAGAGAATAGTCATGTTCTTGAAAAGTGGTATGTGTGTTAGCTAGTTCCCATAATTTATTTTCCTAATTTTATTTTCTGAATTGTAACCTAAAGCAGTTTTGCTTATAGATTATTTTGGTTTTACGGATATTGCTTGGAAGCCTATCTCAGTGTAAAGTAAACCTACTTGTAAGAACCATTTTGACCTTTTATTGTTCAGTTGTTGTTGTTTTTTTAACCTGAATATGTGTGGGTTTATAGTTTGATGTCTGATTTTTTTAATTCACTTAAGCACATATGTTCAAAGACAGAATGCTCATATCTAAATGCCTTGGAAATATTCTTTACCTAACAAAAGAGTCATAAAGCAAAATATTGTTATTGCCAGTCTGAAAGTATGAATTAGGTATTTCTGTTCTAATGATTTTTCAAGCAGGCACTTACTGAGTCTCTTATTTGTGATGAGCACTGTATTGATAGGCATACAATTAGTATATTATAGATGCTTACTGATTCCTGTCCTCCCAATTAAAATTGTAATTGGCACTTAACTAAGATGAGTTGGTTTCTTCACTGTGACCTATAACTAGTATACTTCTTTGAATTAGTCTCAGATATTTTTTAGATAAAGGTTAGTTGCACCTGTAAACATTTTATTATTGAAACAATGTTAAATGTTGTCTATGTCTCTCCCCAGTAGAATTACACCAAAGAATATGTTGTAGGGATGAAAGGAATTCTCATTTATAAACTTGATAGGTAGAAATATTTTTTATGCTCCCATCATTTGTATGTGTGGAAGGACATGCGAAAATAAGGTAATGTAGTCCATATAAAAAGCCTTGTAAAACTTTTTTTTTTGAGATACACTAAGTCTTTTAGCTTCGACTCTACGTGAAGATGGTGATTACATTACCGCCTAATTCATCAAAACCCAAGGTCTCCTAACTACCCTCTAATGTGCTTTTATCAGAAAGTCCGAACAAAATTTTTATTGAAGGTACCTTTAGCACTCTTTTAAAGGATGCTAATTCTGACACTGGTTTTTGAATAGCTGTATAGTTATTTGCTTTGGGATAGTTTTTTGTGTATAAGTATTTGCAGTGGTGCAGTAAATCCAGCTTGATTTAACAAACAGTAAAACTGTAAATCAAAGCAAAAGTACTTAAAAGAAAGTCTAGGTTATGAAATTAAAAGGAGGAAAAATGATCACTTAACAAATCTTAGTTTCAGCATATTCTTTTTCTTAGTAATACATATTTTTTAATCTTCTAGATGACTTTTTGGTGCTACATCTTGCTGACTTAATTCGCATGGCTTTTATGGCTGCCACAGACCACAGTGACCAGCTCCGTCTTTCTGGCCTTGAAACACTGTTAGTTGTTATTCGGCGATTTGCAACTATTCCGGAACCAGAGTTTCCAGGTCATGTGATTCTGGAACAGTATCAAGCCAATGTAAGCACTTTCTGTTAGAGAATTTTATTATTAAACACCCAGATAAAAAGTCTGTGACACTAATTGGCATGTCACCTCTTAATACATAAATGAGTGTGTATCTCTTGCTAATATATCACCAGTATAATCAGTATATGTTTAAAGAAGAAATCTTCAAGTGAACACAAAATAACACATAAAAGAGGTCTTTTATAATGCTAAAGGTTTATTTTCATAATTAAAACCTTCTTGATAATTTGGGGCAGTAAAGGACTTCGGTAATGAAATTCCTTACAAGATAGCTAAATAA
The DNA here is from genome assembly GCF_048564905.1 of Vicugna pacos. Taxonomy (NCBI): domain Eukaryota; kingdom Metazoa; phylum Chordata; class Mammalia; order Artiodactyla; family Camelidae; genus Vicugna; species Vicugna pacos. The sequence continues at coordinate 39,106,290 of NC_132992.1, read as the reverse complement.
GCTTAAGATAACACTAAATCATTAATAAACACTCCATTTAGGCTACATGCATGTTTTATCTTCAAATTATTACTGCTAGAATATATAACCTTTTTTTTTCTGGACTTAGAAAGAATTCAGATTTCTGTTAACTCATTCTGTAATCTTTTTAACTGGTATTTTGACTGGTGCATTGAGCAATGTAGGAGGAACAAGGAAGATAACAAAATCATCCCACATTACATTATATGCATCACATGTAATCTTAAGTAGCATTCATCCAAGGATGCCTCTCATTATTATTCAGAGGCAGCTTCTGGTGGCTGGGAGTTAGGGCGTCCAGAGCAGTTCACCAGTTGGTTAGCAGGCTCCATCACATCCTGCCAGCAGGTCATGCCGATCGATGTGTGTGTTTAGGGAGAAAGCAGAAGGAAGGAAGGGGAGTTATACACAACTATCATATTGGAATAAAATATTACAATTCAACTTACTTAAGGGGAGCTCTATTAACATTTTTAATCCTTTTAAAGTTGCAAATGATGGGAATAAAATTACAACTCATTTAACCAGAAAAGGGAAATTGTTTTCAGGAATCTTAGTTGGCTCTGCTCTCTTCTGCACTGGCTTTATTCTCAAGTTTGCCCTCTCCAAGTGGTATCAAGATGGCTGTCTTAGCATGAGGATTCTTTTAAAGAGAGCACTTCTTTCTTAGTACTCCCAGCAAAAGTCTTGAGGAGAGCTTTCATTATCCCAGTGCAGGTCCCTGGAGCCAGGTGCTGTCAGCTCCATTGCAACAACGTGGGCTAGGAGTTGGGGAGAAAGAAAGTTCCCCAAAGGAAAGCTGGGATGCTCTTAGCTAAAAGTAGAGGAGGATATACTGGGCAGGCAAAAACAACATTGTCTGTAATGCCTATTATAAAGAAAGCGTTTTAAAATAGCATTCAAAGAGAAAGAGTTCATTCTGTCTTACTTATTGATTCTTGAATGAGCATGTAATTTCTTGCCAGGTAGGAGCGGCACTTAGACCTGCCTTCACTTCAGAGACACCACCTGATGTCACTGCCAAAGCATGTCAGGTAAATGGTTAAAAAGATGAATTTTCAGAAGTAAAACCCTCTCTTAGGAAGCAACTCTCCAGTTAGTATTTGATACCAAGGTTTTACATTTTAGTTGCGTAAGCATTAATCTCAGCTGCCTCTTTCCCTTTACTTTTTAAATTGAAAGAACTTTCTCTTTCTTATGACTGCACAGTAATCTAGTATATGGGTACGTCACCAGTTCCCTAATAATGGAAGTACAGATGTTTTCATCTTTTGTTATTATAAATAGTGCTGTGGTGAATGACCTTCTTTCTGTATAGGTTATTTCAAGGGGTCCAAACACATCTGTGAGATACACTCCTCAAAACTGAATTGCTGGGATAAAGGGTACATTACTGGAGTTTATCAATTTAAACTCCTCCGAGCACCATATGCAAGTACCTATTTTCCCAGAATCCCAGAAGCATTGTGAGTTGTCAAACTGAAATTTTTGTGTATGTGATGGAATAAAAAGGATCTCAGGATAGTTTAGATTTGTATTTCAAGTGAAGTTGAACATTTTTTCATATATCTAAGAGCCACATAAAATACAGTTTTAAGTAGTTGCTTTTCTTGGAGTGGTTGTCAAACACTCAATATCCAGCCCCAAATGGCCTGAAATAATTAAAAGCAGAACTGACATGAATTAAATTAATTATGAACACAACAGAAAAATCTTAACTCAGTTCTTTCAATTTTTTTAATTCAGTTGTGTTTAGGAAATGTATGAATATCTTAAATATTCAGAGAACTGTGCTAACTGTTGTACTGAATCTAATTTATCATCATTTTATTATGTGTTTTTGCTGTTAGACACTTGAAAACTTTTGTGAAATGAGAGGAAAATTAAATCAATAGATGGAAGAGGAAAAATTAATTTTTTCTAGTAAAGGAGAAATCTGGTAACACCCAGCAAAACCACAGACAGCCTGTGTTAATTGAGTAAATTTTTTGCACTGGAGCATTATTAATGATCTTTTGTTTTAAAAATTAAAAATACCTTCAAAAGAATCAAAATCTTCATTGAGGTTTTAAATGTTAGGTAAATTTCTCTCTCTTCAAAGAAAGAACCATGCAGTTAATCCCTGATTTTAAAATAAGATGAAATAATCAAGATTGGAGATATATAATTCAAATGTTAATCCAAACATTCATGAAAATGGCTTCATTTCTCCATGTTAGCAGCATCTGGGACTCTGATTCATAAACTTGCTGGCACTGGTTTCATTTTTTCAGACTTTGGTCTTCTTTCCCTTTTGAAGTGCTGGCTGTTGACTGTCATTATCAGCAACATCCCGTTGGGCTTCTTGATAGCAAATGATTTCAGTGACCAGATTCCTGAGATGTGGGTGAGCTCCGCTGAACTCACAAGGCGGGTATTTATAATTTTAAATATAACTTTTGACTTTCCTAAAAACTAGGTTTGCAGTGCCTGGATAGCAAGTGGAGTTGTAAGTGACCTTAATGATCTCCGAAGAGTTCATCAGTTGCTTGTTTCATCATTAACAAAAATACAGGTTGGAAAAGAAGCTCTAAGTCACTTATATAATGAAAGTGCTTCTACCATGGAGATCTTAGCTGTGCTAAAAGCCTGGGCAGAGGTTAGTACTTCTCAATTTATGACCAGAATTTTGGAAGTTGTTAATAACTTAGACCATAAACTGAAATTAGCTATTTAAAACACAAATAAGTCTATGTTTAAGGTTAATGGAAGTCTTTCAACATGAGATTTATTTATATTTTAATTGATGTTTTGGCCAAGCATTCTAAAGTGTCCTCCAGTGTCTGTTACCTGCTGCTTTAAGCAGGAGCAGTCATGAGCCAGAGAGACTTTATAATAGTCAATGGAAATCAGCTTTTATTGAAACCTGAATTATTAGAAGTATGGGGTTACTTGTATAGTCTGTCAACTGTATAACACATACTTTAATATTTTTTAATGCTCTTTCATAGGATGACTTTAGATTATTAAGTCAGTCATTTTATTTTCTAAGATTAAAAAAATTCTTAGAAGAAAATATTTAACTTTTCCTTACTTTTTAATCAGGAAAAAAGTTATATAATTTTAAAATGTATAATGGAAGTGTTTACACATATACAGAAGTAGAATAGTATATAATGAACCCACATATACCCATCATCCAGCTTCAGCAGACACCAGACTTGGCCATTCTTGGTTCATGTAGCACTTTAAAGAAGTATTTAGTTTCAGATTGCAACTGAGAGAGTTAACCAATATGTAAGAAAGGATTTCCTTCAGTAGAGCTGATTAAAACCAGAAGATTGTCGAGTGTCTATTTTTGTCATTATTTAATGTTGACAATCTCAGTTAGGAAGTAGTTCTACCTAGATTTAATAAGTTGGATCTAATGTTCTTTAACAGTGAATTCTAAGTGTGTTAAATATATACTAAAAGTAGAGCAAACAAATTCTGTAATTTCTGTAACATATTTTATAAATAGCTGTATTTACATAGTGTCCTTTATAATGATTTGAATCTCTGTACTCTTGCATAAGCCATTAATTTCTCCTATTCCATCCTTAGTAAAAATAATGACTGACCAACAAGTTCCATGTACTTGAGGCCCATAAGTATCTGAAATCCTTGGAGCCAGATATATTTGGAATTCAAAATTTGGGGGATTTTCAGAAAGTAATAGTGCATATTCCACGTATCCATCCAGAATGTCTGGGACAGTATAATAGAATGTAATCAAACACATTAATATGTCTGTGTGAAATGTTTGAATAGTCACATTGTGTTGGAAAGAGACTATAAATAGCCTCACATAATTCAGTTTTGTCACAAGATTGATTTCCCACAGACTTACAGTTCTCAGAGCCTTTTGGATTATAGAGTTTTGAACCAAGGGGTAGTACACATTATGTGCTGTGTTGAATACTTTAACATTGTATAGTCCTGTAAGTGGTCCATGTTAAATCTGTTTAGGTATACTTTTTGTAGTGATTTGGTGGTAACATTGGAGAAAAATACTCAGTATTTCAGCTTCTTTCAGTTCAGAGATGGCATCTGGAGCCATATGTAGAGATGGGTTGCAAGGCTATAACTAGGCCTAGTGAAAAAGAACACTATGATCATTTAGTTGTAGCGGTCATAATTGTAAACTTCAGAGTGGCAGCGTATTTGTCAAATGTTTATTTTCCCTAATGTATCTCATGAGATAATACTTTTGGATTTTTCTACCTTAGTTTTGTGTATATGACTGGCTACACGTGTATACCTTCTTGGTATCACGATGCATTTTAAGTCCAGGAGGTTCAAAGATAAGTCTGTGTCTTCAGCAAGATAAAAATATTGTAGCATCTTTTCAGTGGGTACAAGATTTTCCTATTTATAAAGTACCTTTATACAGGTCTACATAATTGCTGTAGAGAGACATAAAACCCACAACCAACCTTTGAAGACTGCTGCCTGTTCAGAAGAGAGTGTCAGAAATGGGTCGAGCTCATCAGACGGGCTGCTTGACTTAGTCCATGCAGATCTCAGCACACTGAGTAGGCTCTGGCTCTCTGCGCTTCAGGATTTTGCTCTCTTAACTTTGCCTTCCGAATTTGCCTCCCAACTTCCTGTTGAAGGTAAGAGGGTAAAATATTTACATGGTTCCTAGAATGACAGTCAGTAATGTGTATTTTTAAAATTTCTTCATTAGCAAGTGATATTTATCTGAAACATTTTTCCCAGAATAGTTTTCATTCATAGAATAAATGCATGGGAGACTGGCTTTCAGGGTGGAGACCCTGAAGTTGAATGGCTCGGTCATAAGGCATGTTCGTGTTCCCTCACAAGACACTGCCAGATTGCTCCCATGATTATATAATGTATACGCCCACCAATACCATGTTTCTGGTTTTCTGCATCTTCCCACCATTATATGTTAATCATATTTAATGTTTGCCAATCTGATGAGTATGAAATAGGTTCTATTGGTTTATATCCTTGATTGAGAGTCTTTTTTCCTAGGTGTATGGACTGTTTTTCTTCTTCTGTAAATCACCTAGTCATAGTCTTTACTCATTTTCTACTTGGTATTTCTCATTTTCGTACTGATTTGTTAATCCTTCATGCATTTTTAACACTGTCCCTTTGTGGTTCCATATCTTGTAGATATCCTCCCCCAGCCCGTAGTTGCTCTTTTTTTTTTTTTTTAACCTTTTTAAAATTAATGTAATCAATTGTTTGTGGTTTATGTTTTTGTGCAATGCCTGATATGTTTTTTTACTTGCGGTCATAAAGAAATATAAGCTTTATAGTTTTGCTTTTTACATTTTGGACTTTAGTCCAACTGGAATTTATTTTCTGTTTATGGAATGAGGATGGGGATCTAATTTTATAGTTAATTATTATTAATATCGCATTTTTCGGATTGGATATTTGGTAGCTGCTCTTAATTTTCATGTTATTCCAAAATAGCTATTAAATTTTTTCTCTCTTTGATATGAATTTTAGCCTGTCAAGTTCTATTGGAATTTTAATTGGAATTATACACAAAGAGATATGTAGAGTGTTTATCGCACTTTGTACTTTTTAATAGCATAAAAATGGAAACAAAATGGAAATAAACCGATTATTTGGCATATTTTAATCAGCAAAAGTGAATGACAGACATAAATCAACATATGTAAATCTCAAAAACATAATGTTCGGGGGAAAGCAAGTTCAAAAAGGATACATACAGTATGAGGCTTTTTAAGTAAACTTACAGAATAACAGCATATATTGCTTATGAATATAAACATCTAGTGTGAGTGTGTAAGACCATGAGAGTGATTCACAATGACGTGATGAAAGTGGTTACAGAAGGAAGGGCAAGCATTAGTGGCATCAAAAGTTTTAGGGTATTTTGTTTTGTTTAAAGGAATAAGAGATTTAAGAAAGGTAAAATGTTAACCTTGGAGGTAGATAAATAGGTATCGATATTTGTTTTAAACATGCATATCCAGAACAAAAAAAATAAACATGCATATACACATCACATATTTGTTTTTAAATATTTTGTGATTAAAAATAAAAAGTTAAGAATTAACCTGCAAACTTTTTATAAAGCTGTTAAGGTACATCAGCCCTATGACCCAACAAGTCTCAGGAGAAATAAAATCATTGATAACAAAGCAGCATGGGTGAATCTCCAAAAACATTGTTAAGCAGAATCTCAGTCACAAACAAGTGCAGACTGTATATTTTTCCATTTCTCTGAAGCCCAAGAACAGGCAAAACTAATCTAGTGATAAAAGCCAGAAAGTAGTACCCTTGGCGTGTAGGGACTGACTGGAAAGGAGTCACAGAGGAACTTTTGGGATGATGGAAATGGTCTGTATCTTCTAACAGAAAAGAAGGAGAGTGTAGTGTGAGTTAGTCTCTTCTTTTATTCCTCCTGAAACCGTTTGCTTCCCCTTTTTTGTAGGTGGTGCTTTCTACACAGCAGAGACTAGTGAAAATGCAAAACTGCATTATTACAGCTCCTGGGCGCTTATCCTCCACGCTACAGCACTGTGGCTCACCAGCACAGGCTTCGTTGTTGCTGACCCAGATGAGGGGGCGCCTAATCTCTCGAGGCCTGTAACACCAACTTCCATGTGTCAGGGCTCGTCTGGAGTGACAGTAAAGTCCCCTGAGGATGTCTACACCGAGAGATTCCATCTTATTTTAGGTCAGTAAAAGACCTTACCGGCTTCCAACCCTGCAGAGTTTTTCTTGAATTGTGCCTGGTTGTCTGTCTCTCTTGGTGGCTGTTACATCATTCTTTGCTAGGCATTAGTGATAGCCTTGATATAACTAAGTAAGCTTGTATACATTTTATAAAATTGCAGATTTCATTATATTAAGTCTAGAATCCCATTACAAGCTGGCTTCAGCAACAAGTTGAATTTAGAAATTGCAGAAGTAGTCTAGTTCTTTCCACGTGATTTTTTAAAGACCTATGTGGTGTGTACAAATGTTCTGAATTTCTCCGTGTGTGTGTATAAAATGTCAATATACCGAGTCATGTCCCCTTCCCCATTCTCAAGGACTGCAAGGTTCAAGAAAGTATACTCAGGTACAGAACTACAAGCAAGTATTTAAGGTCAAAGATAAATGAGGTTTTTAGATTTATGAAGTTTAACCCATTTTTTGGCTTTCCTGGAACTTCATTTTTAAAGTGAGGTATCTTTCTAAGATACAGTGACTTTCTAGAATAAATATTTTTCATACTTACCTGGTTCTGAGGAAGCAACCTATTAGAGACCTATTAAGTAAGTTATTAAGTGAAATGTAAGGTTTATAAAGGTAGGTGGTTAAGCAAGGTTTATGGTTCATAGAGTTTCTGTTATTCCTTTCCAGGCCAAACATGACCAGTTTTCCTATAACCTTACGTATATAAACATTTTGTTTCCATTTGGCTTGAGACGAGAGCTTTTTAAAAACAGACTTTTATACAGAGAAGGTTGGCAGAGCATAAGCATGTAGTTCGACTACCTCAGTTCAGATTCTTGGTATACCCCACTGAAACAGACCTTGCGCAAACGAAACTGTTTAGGCTCTGTGTGCTCAAGGGGAGTGGTAATAATAGTACCTACTTCCTCAGGTATTTGAGAGTGAAATGATATATTTAAAGTGCACTGCCTGATACATGGTGATCACTCATTAAACAATCAGGTTTTAGTCGAAATTAAGCTATGAAACTATGTGTTAAAGTTTTCTGATGCAATCTTATTGTAATTTCTGCAATAGTGCACAAGCCTAATTGACATTATTCTTTGTGTACATGTTGATAAAAACAAACTATTAAGAGATCGCTTATCACTTAATTTTTTTATCACTTAATTGTTTATAAAGTCTTAAATTCATTGTGGTTTATCTGCATTACCCTTTTGCTAAGTTTATTTGTATATCTTATCAAAATAGAAAATTATTTAACCTCATAAACTAAGAATCTCAAAAAAGCCTCATTCTCTCCTGCTTTATACAGGAATCAGTGTGGAATTTCTGTGTTCCTTACGTTCAGATGCAACCATGGAAAGCATTACTGCTTGTTTACATGCATTACAGGCCCTTCTAGATGTTCCTTGGCCCAGATCTAAAATTGGCAGCGATCAGGTGATTTCTTGTTTTTTTTGTTAAACTTCTGTAGATTTTAGGGAACAGGAACAGAAACATGTTCAGGTTATTAGAAGGGACACAGAGAAGTAAAAAGGAAACTAAAAAACTGCACAGCTAGACCTCAGAACTGAAATGCCATCATCAGCTGTGAGCAGTCTTCCCTCTGACTGCCACTTTCTGTCTCTGCTTTTGCTGCACTTACTTCTGCTGTCACCAGCCAGCCCCTCTGTGTAGCAGCATTCCGGCTGAACTTTCTGCAGTGATGGGAAGGTTCTGCATTGTACTGTCCGTGTCTCTTTCTGCTTCCGTGCACCCTGCCCTTCATATACATCTGCATCTTACACCTCATTTCACCAAGAGAGCGTCGTCTTGGTTCATGTAGCTCCTGTAGATTACGTAGTATTCCTTTTGGCTGAGTTCTCCATCACGTCTTTTTAAGAGAGGACTGGCTAGCCTGTAGGTGGAGTCAGACACTAATACCAGACCCAGTTGTGACCCTGGTAAAAGGATCACTGTACAAAGTATGGCACTTCCTTTAAGTGCTTTCCCAAGAGCAACTGTGTATTGGGCAGGCACCCTAAGCATCATGTATTACCAGTATATTGAATTGTGTATTAAATTGACTCTCAGATGCTAAGAAAAATGAATGGTATGATTTCCTTTCTATATAGACTATTATTTAATTTACTACCACTATTCTTTATTAGGTTTAAAATATTAGGTTCCTGCCTGACTTGGAGTGTACCTGAATACATTTTAAACTTTCTGTTCTTGTTTATTCTATATGTTAAAACAAGTATTATAATGATAGATTTACTCTCATTTTCAAAGATGAAAGAAAGCTACCACAGTAACCCATGCAAAAGAAAAGGGGAAAATGAAATAGTGCTTGTGTATTTTATTCTTTAGTGAGAGATTTATTCTGTGCTTCATCACTTATCCTCTTAATGTCATGCTTTGCCATCATTCTTTATTAGTACTAGAAATCTTAATATAAATCTGGGAATCTACATGGCAGTCCTTGTATTCTTTTAGCCACATTTTTCATCTTGTTTTGGAAATTTCCTTGTTTGTTTTCCCAGTTTAGGACCTGTGTGAAAGTGATCTTTTGTCCTAGTGCCATCTCTCAGAAAACTGGACAAAAACCTGTTTGTCCAATCTGGAGTTGGTTTAAAGTGGAGCACGTGTTACATAACTTTACTGCCCTAATATCTTTATTTTTTTGTGAGCCATCTGTTACATTCTCTTTCTCTGAATTTTTTTCATGGCATATAACATTGTGTGTGTGTGTTTTTTTAAGTATGCAATTTTCAGTTTGGTCTCACCCAAATATTTTCTGTGATAGGACTTGGGTATCGAGTTGTTGAATGTACTACATCGAGTAATTTTGACCCGAGAATCACCTTCCATTCAGTTGGCTTCTCTTGAAGTGGTCAGGCAGATTATCTGTGCAGCTCAAGAACATGTGAAGGAGAAAAGACGAAGTGCAGAAGGTGAATGTTAACCCATACGCCAAATTAATCACATGACATCATTATTTTTTAAAGTATTGCTTATGTGTCTGTGTCATTCTGAGAATCTGTTGTGTGTAGTACAAGTGAAACATCTCTGGGTATGGCTTCACATCCTCTCATTCACCTCTTCATGTTAGCTTGGATATTGTCAGTAGCTAAACTACTATTCCTTGGAAGAATTAGAATTTTAACAACCCTAGAAGAGAAGAAGAAAAATCCCTTTAGTAACTGGGTACTTATTTTAGTGTTTACCAATGTACATGGAAAGAATTACTGACAATTTTAATAGCTTAAATTTTGCAAAATGACTAAATTGCTTGTTTACAAGTCTAATTTGGTATTGGTGAGTTTATCATTTAAGATTATATTTGACTACATATAACAGAAAATACAATTTAACAGCAGATTTAAAACACAAGAACTTAATTCTCTCATCTAAAAGAAGTCCAGAGGTTGGCAGTCCTGGGCTGGTGTGGCAGCTTCTTAAAGACACCAGGGGCCTCGATCCCTCTCTCTCTGCCCAGCCACTACCAGTGCTGAGGATGTAAGGTCAGTGCTGGCATTCTAGCTATCATGTTCACATTTTTAACAGCAGGGAGTTGACCAGACAGTATTACAAGTCTGAGAGGGTCACCAGGGATTTCTTTTGATCCATTGCAACAAGAAGTCAAAATAAAGACAACTACTTTTACCTCCATAACTGCTTTCTGTTTCAGTCTTTAAGACCCAGGTTAACCCACTTACCTGTTTTACATACAACAGAAATGACCTCAACTGCCCTCTACTAGAAGCAAAGCAAACAGGCAGTATTTATTCAACACTGTTCTTTTTGTCTTTTAGTTGACGATGGGGCTGCTGAAAAGGAAACCCTGCCAGAATTTGGAGAGGGAAAGGACACAGGGGGACTTGTTCCTGGGAAATCGTTGGTCTTTGCAACACTGGAATTGTGTGTGTGCATTCTAGTTAGACAGCTCCCAGAGCTAAATCCTAAGTTGACAGGTAGCCCGGGAGTAAAAGCTGCGAAGCCACAGCTGCTGTCAGAAGATGGAAGCAGGCTCGTTTCGGCTGCGTTAGTTATCCTCTCTGAACTTCCTGCAGTGTGCTCTCCTGAAGGTACATGTGGTCTGTGATTGCTTTACTTAACCTGGAAGGAGAGAGGTGGTTTTAATAGATAATGGAGAAAATGATTGCTTATTTTTTTCTCATTAAACTAATGCTGACCCAAAGGTTTGGGTATTGTCTTTAATCCTTTAAGATTAACATTACATTCTGGTAAATTGTTTTACTAAAAGGGTGAAAGTAAATACAGAGACAGCATGTACTCCAGATAGATGTGCTCTTCTATGGTTGAAAACAGTTTAAGCCAGTGGGTAGCAATTTCTAGCTCTTGGGCATTTTTTGGTATAGTATCTAATGGACTTTCCCTACCTGATGACAGAAGTTTCTCATCATACCCAGTTCTGTTTGGAATCAAGTCCCTACTTTTAATATAGTGTTTAAGTCTCTCCATAGAGCTCTGCTGAGTCCAGCCTCCTCCTGATTCCTTCCGTGTGAATCTTAAACCCAGGAGGCTTCATGCACACCCCTGTTCTGTGCTGTTGTCGATGGTGTTACTTGGTCTGAAATGATCCCATCCTCTCCTCTCCTTTTAAAAAATGTGCCTTCAGGTTCAGCTCCAGGCCTACCTCATCTGTGAAGGCTTCCCTTAAAAACTCCAGCTCATGATGAGTTTTGTTTTTCACGTGTGTGTGTAGCTTCTATATGTAGATACATAGTTTTTATGTGTCATATAGAGGCATTATATGTAAGTGATTATTATATAGAGAGAAAAGATAAATGTACATACACAGGCATATATGTCTTGTTTCCAGCAAAACTATATATCCTCTTGGACTCTAGCACAGAACAGGCACTGAGTACTTAGTAGATAATTCTTAATTGGTAAGCATATTTCTGCTTAAATGTGTCTTGACCAATTTACATGCTGTCTTATTTTCAACATGACTTGAAAGCTCCTTGAAAAAGGTTTAATATAAAATCAAATGGATAATGGTGATGGTTACACAACACTGAATGTATTTGATGCTGCTGAATTGTACACTCAAAAATGGTTAAAATGGTAAATTTTACGTTACAGATATTTTCCCACACTAAAAAATAAATTTATAATTAGTCAGCTACCCAATAAAACAAAATAAGACAGCAAAAGATAATGATACTCTGATACAATTTAAGTGACATCTCCAATTACAACCAAAATTTAATCTAATCCTGAAAGTTATTTAAATTATCTCAAGTTACAATCCTTTATGAAAAATAATCTTAAAAGCTGGGAATCTTTGACATTGTTACTCATTTGGTGGTTTCTTTCTAGGAACTATATATAGGCTGAAATAATGTTTTTAAAAAAATATTTTCTAGGAAGCATTTCAATTCTCCCTACTATATTGTACCTCACGATTGGCGTCCTCAGAGAAACTGCTGTGAAGTTACCCGGGGGCCAGTTATCTTCGACAGTTGCAGCCTCCCTTCAGGCTCTGAAAGGAATATTATCCTCTCCCATGGCCCGCGCCGAAAAGAGCCATACTGCCTGGACGGACCTTCTCCGCAGTGCTTTAACGACGGTTCTTGACTGCTGGGATCCAGGTAATTTGGGCTCTCTGGAAGCAGTTGTGCAGTTCATTTTAAAAGCAAGAGGGATATTTTTTTGAGAATAAGCTATTTACTTGATCATGTTTGGCTGTCTCATCTCGAGGAGACCACATTCACTATGTATTTGTTAAAGCAGATGTATCAGTAGATAGCAAACATCTATTTTAGTATCTTTACCCTTTAATGCAATTAATGACTGGCAGCCTGTATGTTGACAGTGAGAGACCTTTAAATGTAATAGTATGTTCATTTTAAAGTATCTAGGGGGAGGGGATAGCTCAGTGGTAGAGTACGTGCCTAGCATGCATGAGGTCCTGGGTTCAATTCCCAGTACCTCCATTAAATACATAAATAAATAAATAACCTAACTACCCCACCCCACCCCACCCCAAAATAGATACACATATTATGATCCATGTCTAGCTAACACCTGAAAACTGCATAAGGTATACATTATAAATAAAAGGACTGATCTGGTTCATATCCTCACTCCAGTACTAGCTAGTGACAGGCCAAGTTATCCAACTTCTCTGAGCCTTAGTTTTCTCATTAACAAAATAAGGAGATTATGTTGCAGAAGTTACTAGAGCAGTAATATAATACATGAAAAGCATCTTGCTTTTTACCTGGCATATATTAATAAATGATAGCCAGTATTATGTTCAGTATTCATTAAAATTAGTTTTTCTCTTTGTGGTTTTGTAGTATTTATTTTCAACATTATGTCCTGGTGATTATAAAGAGTCTGTAGGCATACTATAAATTATCCCTGCCTTGTTCAGTTTATCAGTATCACAGTTCACTGTATTTTGTTTCAGGTGGTAAAAAGTTTTCAGTTGAATTTAGCATTTTTTGACGACCAGCTTCGTGCCAAAGCTGGGAGTATCGTGCAGTTTAGTACCTATAAATTGCTGTGGGGTATGATTAATACTTTAAGGAGTTCCTTGAAGGCAACAGTAATGTCTTAATTATCACTACACTCCTAGTACAATAAAAAAGAGAGAACTGGCACAGAAATAATCAGCTCTGTTTGAGTGAACCAGGCAAAGTGTGACAGTAGAGGTCTCTGGAATCTCACGCTTAGATGGGAGTTTGGGGAGCAAGAGGTGTAATAAGGGACATTTGTGAAGGGAATGGGGAAAGCACTGTTGGGCAGAGAAGTCAAACTGCAATGCAGGCTTCCAGCAGAGCTCAGCGCACCTGCCCACAGAGGGGTGGGCGGAGGAAGATCTCTGGAGACTGCCCCTCCTCCTCTACCTCCGATGTGGCTGCCCTGGGGTGAAGCCAGCCCTGGGGGAGCTGACAGCTGACTCCCCACAGCCGGCAGCACCTTCCCCCGCCAAGGGGAGCTCAGGGGTTTGCCTCACTAGCTACCACAGGGGCTTCTCAGAAGAGTCGGTTTCTTAAAGTAGAAAGCATCCTCCGTTCTCCACGTGGACATTATAGAAATGGATTCTTGCACAACATTTTGATCCAAGCCTGGAAGACCTAAATATTATGGTACATTTGAGGATGGCAAGTAGAGCAATCAGGGAATGTGGGTTTGAAGGGCAAGAGTAGGAGGGCGGTGAATGATGATTAGTAGAGAGGTGAAGTTGGATGGTACATGGGGCCAGATTATGGAAGGTTTGGCATGACTGGTACTTTGGACTGCTTTTCATAGGCATGTGTTCTTGAAGGGATTTACATTTCTAAAGACTCACTCTGGCAGCAGTACAGAGAAGAAGGCAAGACTGTTGGAGATAAGATAGTAGCAGTAAAAATAAAGAGGAGTAGAATAATGCAAACTAAAATGTTAAGTAAGTAGTAACAGAATTCACTGATAGTTTGGCTTAGGAATTGAAAGGGTTAGGGTGATGTGAGCATTCATGTGACTTGAAATACCAAAATGAGGGCTTTCAGGGGAAGATAGTGAGTTGATTGTAAAGTGCCTGCAGGATAGTCAAGTGGAGCAGAATGTGAAGCAGTCTGGAGTTCAGGAAAATCTGGGCTAGAGTTGGTTTTAGACTGTATGTATTGGGAATTGTCAGTATAGCCTCCGGAATGGTTGGAATCTCCTAGCTCGAATTTATGGAGCAAGACAGGAGGAGGTTCTGAATATTACACAGTAACAGAAGCCAAAAATGAGCGTTTTAACGACTAGAGAGTGGTCAGCAGTGTAAAATACACCAGGGGACCGTGCTCACAGTGTTGAGGTACAAGTGAGGAGGCAGGAAGGGGAGGGATCCAGTACAGGCTCCTCTCCACAGGAAGACAGGGAAGCTGAAGGAAGAGACAGGCTCAAGGAACTGACTCTAGCATGAGGTTTTGCTTACAGGGGAAAAAGAAGGTGCAGATAGGGTTGGAAGTATCAGGGTGGGAAGCAGTGTCCCTTTCCTGGACAGAAGGGAATAGTATTCACAGCGCATTTAGAAGGATTAACCTCTGCCAATGTGAGGGAAGAAAAGGAGATAAAATGGAAAGTAATAGGTGTTGGTTTTTAAGCTGAGACTTACGATGAGCTTGCCTTTTTCACCTCGTACAGACACAAAGATGGTTTTCTGTTTTCTGTCGGGGAATGAGGTTAGGATCTTGAAGATTTGGGCTAGCTACTGAGAGAAATCAAAGGAGCTGATTGTGACAGCGAAAACATTTGCTAGGTAACAAATTGCCCCAAAACTTAGTGGCTTCAAACAACAAACATTTCTTATCTGACAGTTTCTGTGGGTCAGGAACTGGGGAGCAGCAGAGCTGGGTGGTTCTGTCTCAGGGTCTCTCTTGAGGTTACTGTCAAGAGGTGGGCCAGGGTCGCAGCTAAAGAACCCATTTCCAAGAGGACGCACTCACCCGTGGCTGTGGCTGCCGGTGAGAGGCCTCAGTCTCTCGCAGGCTGGCAGCAGGAGGCCTCAGCTCCCTACCACTTGGCCTCTCCGCAGGGCTAATGCTAAGGGAACCCTGCACCCATCGTAGGTAAAGGAGAGTGGGAATAAGAGGACTGGGGCAGGGGTAGGGGGAATTAGGCAGTTTTAGAAGGAACAGGACGAAGAATCTGTGGAGCTTTATATTACTGAGAACAAAAAGACATTTTTTACTACACAGACTAGCTGAGTATGTATGTTGCAGTTTCAAGTTGCTATAAATAACTAAAAATAACTTGGCTAGATGGGAAGCAGTGGGGCATGATGGTTCACAGTATGCTCTCTGGATCAAACTGAATGCCTTGCTAACTGTGTGATTTAGGCAAATGACTGAATTTCTGTTCCTCAGTCTCTCCATAAAATGGGGGAAATAAGAGAACCTACCCCATGGTGCTATTGTGAAGATCAAATATTTAATACATATAAAGTGCTTATAGTAATGTTGTCATAATTTTAAATGATAGCTATGCACCTGTTTTACCTTAAAATTATTCAAAGTATTTTTATAAAATAAATCCCACCCATCCATAATATTTTGCTTTCATTGCTGCTGGCTCTCAAGTGTCAGCACTCGAATATTAATCTCAAGCCTTTCTCTCTCTGGCCACCCAATGTAGCAACTCCTTGGGTCGCTTTCTATTATCTCTTAATTTTTTTTTATATATTCATAGACCTGGTGACTGGCTGAAATTGAATGATTTACTTCCTGGTATATAGTATATCTTTGTAAATTGTATTCTCAGTGCCAAAAAGAGTCCTGGCACATAGTAAATGTTTCTTAAAGATTTGATGAATGAATGTTATCAAAGCTACTACACATATATGTAAGTAATTTTTTCATGAGGAGCAATCCATTCTTATACAATTTAATGAGCTGAATTTGCCATGCCTTTTCCTTTTTAAATAACATTGATTTTCCACAGCAGGTTCATTAAAATTATTTAATGAGAGTATGACTTTGGGAAATGAAGGTAAATTACATCTAATAGAAAATTCCTTTAAATGATTGTGACTCACACAGGTATTCTCACTACTGTTAAGAAATGGTATAAGTAGCAAACAAAGTGCTAAGGTATTTTCATGTATTGACACGTGTATTATCAAAATACAAGTACTTTAAATTTAACAGGAAAAACAATTGTCCAAGTATTTCTGTGTTGCTCCACAGTAGAAATAATAATGTAATAGTTACTTTGTTTTGGGCATTATGTGCAACGTGCTATTCTGAATGCTTTATGTGGATTAACTCATTTAATCTTCATAACTTTATAAATATAAGTACTGTTATTCTCATTTTACAGATGAGAAAACTGAAGACTGGGTTAGATATCTAAGGTCACAAAACTAGTAAATGCATATTCCTAGAAAATGAATATATGTGTTTACTGATGACTCTAACTACCTAGGAAGATTATAATTACTTTGGTAATTCTTGACTCTAGAATGACTTACAGTACCCATTTTAAAACCTACAGCATTTGCCAGGATTCTTGTCAATCAATGTTTATTATCTGTAACTGTTAGGTACACAAAAGAAATTATTACTACCAAACTAAAGACAGCTTTACAGATACATAGAACAGTAAGTATGAGAGCACTGGTATCTGTTTCTCATAGATTGTTTCTCTTTAGTAGATGGAACACACCAAGAACTAGATGAAGTCAGTCTACTTACTGCTATCACAGTATTTATTTTGTCCACCAGTCCAGAAGTAACTACCATCCCATGCCTTCAGAAGCGCTGTATTGAGAAATTTAAGGCTACTCTTGAGATAAAAGATCCTATGGTAAGTGTCTTCAAAAGAGAAGTATTTCTTAATAGGAATATGTTTAGGTTTTTGCAGAACTTTTCTTTGTGATTTTGTTGGGTCCAACAAGAAGTACCAGACTGAATTTTTTTTATTTTTAGGTTTGGATTAAGTCCTATTCTTGTGTCGACAAAGCCAAATAATAACAGTCTTGTTCTTTGGCCCTGAGGATAGAATGCAGCTACAGAAAGAGAGAGGAAATTTTTTTTTATAAAAAGCTAAATTTGATAGGGGCATCTGTAAAATTGATATATCACTAGAACTTTACAAGGGACTTTTTATAAAACCCTTTGTAGCTTATTATAGTAGATTTCCTTAGGAAAGAAGGAAGGAAGAAAGAAGGAAAGGAAAGAGAAAAACAAAAGGAAGCACATGGCTTCAGTATATGATTGTAAAATAATGGGACCTATTTCAAGAACAGTATATACAAATTAATCTCATTCCTTTATGGCCCGTTTACCTGTTAGATTAATTTCCTATTTTACTTACTGTTTACAAAAATAATCATTCAGATATCATCACAGTGAATCAAATAAAGGGTGATTTGTATCTTTGATGTATAGTCTTCTCCTTTTGTTCTTCTGTCCTGTTTATTGCTTCTGGCCTCACAAGAGCTTTCTGTAGCAGCCTCAAAGTGGTGGCTCTGATAACAACACATAATATGGTCCAGACACAGAGCCTTAAAATCTTCATAATATCAAAAATATGTGATTTTAGTCTAAAACATTTTCCAGAGTCTCCTAAATATTTTTCAAGGTTGTGTGTATGTTTTGTTTTGGTTCAGATTTTTACATTATAGACAGACACATGACGGGAAAAATGGGAACTAGTCAAAAGTAGAAAAATTAACCACTCACATGCCTTTATCCCCACTCTGAGCTATCACAGCCACTGTTAGCATCACAAGCACTTAGCAAGTTTGAATAGCTGTTAGTCCTGGACTTCCAAAATTAAAGATAAATTATAAATAAATTTAAGTATTTGGGGTAAGGGGACTTTAATTTTTTTCATTTACATTTTTCAATTTACTTTTTAAAATTTACATTAGAGCTTACATTTTAATATAATTGGAAATTTTTATTTACAGTTTATACTGTTTTTGTCTCTTACCTTATTAGGTACAAATCAAGACCTATCAGCTCCTACTTTCCATTTTTCAGTATCCAAATCCAGCTGTTTCGTACCCATACATTTACTCGTTAGTATCCTCTATTGTGGAAAAACTGCAGGAAATAGACAAGAGAAAACCTGAAGATACTACTGAGCTCCAGATCTTTCAAGAAGGCATAAAGGTCTTGGAAGCACTGGTAGCCATTGCTGAAGAACACCATCGTAAGTGTCAGCACTAAATGCGTGCTAAATCAGAAGCTGTTCAAAATCAGGAATTTAATGTTATTTAAAATATAAAACATCCAGTTAGTCACTTAACAATATACCGTCACATTCACTGAAAGGCAGGTGTTATTGTTAATCCAAGTACTGATATTATTTAGTATTAATTTGGGAGGAGAGATTGGAATAACTCTAATGGGGAAAATATGTACAGATCATGTATAAGGAACATTTACATCCCTGAACCTGAGACTTACATCATTTGTTTACTTTCCAGGCTCTCAGCTGGTGGCCTGTCTGCTGCCCATCCTCATTTCCTTCCTTTTGGATGAGAATGCTCTGGGATCAGCGACTTCCATAATGAGAAATCTGCATGACTTTGCTTTACAAAATCTCATGCAGATTGGGCCTCAGTATTCATCAGTTTTTAAAAGTGTAATGGCTTCTTCTCCAGCCTTGAAAGCTCGCCTTGAAGCTGCTATAAAGGGCAATCAGGAAAGTGTCAAAGTCAAGATACCAACATCTAAACATACTAAGAACGCTGGAAAAAATTTAAGCATCCAATTAAAGACCAACTTCCTCTGATTTTTTTTTTTTCAATAGTTAAGCACCTTAACACAATACTTGATCATTTCCTTCTCTTTCGGGGCAAAAGTGACATTTTAGACACAAGTGCACTTGGAGGTCTGGTTTTTTGTTTTACCTTAAATAGCTGTGACTTTTCAAAGTAACAGCAAACTTAACATTTTTTGTGTTGGTTTTTGATTTGGGGTTGTTTTTGGTTTTTTGTTTGTTTTTTTCCATATAATAAAATCACAAAGCTCTGTCAGAATTTTTGCCAGGAATTTCAAGAAAGTGTTAAAGAACTGAACTTAGAAAACAAACCACTGCTTTAAAAATGAAGTTTATTTCTTCTCACAGTCCATACACACATGATATACTTACTACTATGGCAAATATAGATTTGACTCTAGTATAAATTATTTGCATTTATATAGTATCCCAAATACTGATTTAAAATTCTGCCTTATTCCTTAATTGTATTAAACTTTCTTGGATTTCTCAGACAACATAAATTAAATCATGGGAAAGCTATTCAGGAAACTTGGCTTAGAATTACTTAATATATAAAGTACAAATTAATTACAGCCCTACAGTGTGACTTGAGATTTGGTGTCTATAAATATCGTGGTTTTTCACGATCTATTGGTTTTACTTGTATTGAGTTCAGAAAATTCAAATTTTATGCGTTTTAAATAGAATAGGACATTTCCATTTCAGTTTCTCACATGGGTTTTCTTTTACCTCTGTTGCTAACAGTTCTCTTCATTTGTGGCAAACATTCATACCAATGAGTTTAATATAGATTCATATTTATATTTAAATTAACTATGGGTTTATATAAATGTCAAATGTAGTACAACAAATTTAGATCATCAGTGAATACAAGTATGTTTTTTAACATGAAACATATTTTAATATAGAAAAAACCTAATAATAAATTCATATTGGTTGAAAAATATTTTTTAACTGTTGGTGATCATTGACTCTCCTACTTCATTGTTAAATTGTGTGAATCAAGCACTGTGTCAAAACAAATCATTTCCCTGTTAAAAATTAAAAACCGAAATGATGGCACGTTCAGAATTGAGAGACACTTGGAGTCAAGCAAGAGCAATGTGATATACTCTATTTTATTATGTTTGTAAATACTCTTGTAAATTGTTCAGAATGAAAACATTTGACAAAGTCTAACACTACAATCAATTTTTCTAATTTACATAAATAAAGCTAATTTTCTTTATCATTCTTGTGTTTGAAATTATTTTACCCACAAAAGATGGCTGGTTAGTCTCACAGATTCCAAAAAATCAATTCTGTGTTGCAAATAATACCGTCTCTGAAACATAGCCTTTTTTCTTGGAGGGGCCCTTTTCTTTGGAGCATTCTTTGCAGTGGTTTGGATTCTCTGTCTTCCCAATTGTCTCTGAATTCGCCTGTATACTTCTGTTTCCTTCACCTGAATGCCCTTCTCTCCTCTGTTCTGTCAGCTGACTCCCACTCCGTTTAGGCCTGTTTTAAATGTCACTTCCCCTTCATAACTCTGCTTAACACTTCGTAACCTCCTTTCAAACCAAGCAAACTTAACTACTTCATCTGTGTTCCTGCAGTACTTCATCTATTCTATGCATTGAAGATCAATCACATTGCATTTTAGTATCTCCCTTTTAGACGGTGCCTCCTCAAAGGGAGAAATTCTGTCTTCTGTAACTGCCTGTGTAGCATCAACTAGAGACTTTAAAACTGTTGAATTGCACTAGTGTAGGATGAATTTTAGCTCAGAAATTTATTCTTTTGCCAAGGCAAATGCTGGGCTGGGATAATTTCAGGATGTAATTTATTAATTTGATTTTGGGTTTCCTTTGTATTATTTTGTGTTTTGTTTCATTTAGTTTGTCCTTCAACTTTAAGATTTCTACTCATCATTTAATGACCTGGTATCCTGAATTGGCTGGATTAAAGGTGCTACGTGAATGTCAACAGTTGTGAAAAAATACCATGTCCAGTGTCATGGAATTAGGAACTTTGAGTTAGGCACTATTCTATCGCCTTTTTTAAAATGTATCATCTTGTTTAATAAAACACTGAATTCGTAAATGTATCCTTACTGACAAAGAAATTAAGGCTTCCCGGTTGAGATTTGGACCCATCTTTCTGATCCCAGGGTCCCCACTAGAGACAAAAGGTCCTCAAGCAGTCCTGATTCCATCAAGATAAAGCTTTTCCCTCCGTGTTCTATGTTCCCTCAGGAGCCTCCACTCTTTGTTAAAGATGTTATCAGTTAACATTTCTTCAAATTGCCACCAAAAGGTTTCTGGCTAATACAACATAAGAAAGTGGAAGAAATTTGTGACCTCTACAATTTCTATGGGAATAAATTACATAATTCGATGTTGATGTAAATTCTGATTTGTTTAAAACTGAATAGTTAAAACTAAAAAACACATAAAAAATTCTTTACATCTGTTTTAACAAGTCTCCAGTCGTGATAAAGCAATTGCATTTTAACTTGGTAATTCTTTACCAATTAAATACGCTGATTAGCAACTTGGATGAAACAAAAGTGGTGTAATATTTGCCCTGAGCTTTGTATTTTTCTAAGGGAAGAAACAGCGCAAGCTACTAGGAGAGTCTCATTCTATTTAACCCACTGCTCAAAAGCTTATCATGGAAAATTTTCAAAAATGACATTGGAGATCCCAGATTTCTATTAATAGAGCACTGAAACAAAATTTCTACTTCTATAAAACAAACTTCAACATTAACCTAAAAGGAACATTAAGGCACTTAAAAAGATACAAGTACCTGCTGTGAAAGAGATATAAGCATACAGCTACGGAGGCCCAGGGAAGAAAAGCAGGGCTTCCAAGCAGGACTTCACGGAAGGAATATCATATGGTATATAGGCTTAGCGAAGAGAACGCACTTGACAGAATAAACGCATAACCCAAGAGTCTTCAGTAATACCAATTTTGAAAAGAAGAATTTTCTTTGTCTTTTTAATTATAATATTAGTTTGCATTATAAGGGAAGAAATTCAACCCTCAAGCTAATAAGCTGGTAATATTAATGCAAAACGGACAATATGTAAAATAAAGTCTATTACCTCAAAACTACAGAGTTAAAATGTTGAATCATTTCTGGATGTTTAAGGATTGCATTAAGGTAACAGTCCTGAAGCTTCAGCACTCTGCCCATCTGTATCTTTCCAGAGTCCCGTTAACATAACTGGAGTCAAGGTACATGTATCACATTTTCTCCATCAACTGAATATATTTCCCTCTTTACAAATAACTTGCTACTCCTTGCAAGACCTCAGCTTAGAAGAAATTTATCTCCATGTTTGCTAGAAATTTGGTTATTCAACTGCTGGCTAACTGACAATCATCAGCCAGTTGAGTTGTATGTTTATCAGTCTATTTAACTGAGGCCTGGGCTTTTAGCTTTGAGGAAATAGGAAATTTAGTGTTGTGATATAGCACTGGAATATATACAGTACAGACACAAATACAATCCCAGGTTCTATAAATTCAAAGGAGCTAGCTTCCTTTAGTTGCCTGTTTGATTAGCTGCGCTATTCTACTTGGGGCATTATAAAATGAGTTCACAACCTACTTGAAGAAAATTCTAGTTACCTGGTAGCCATTCTTAGTACATGTCCACATATCCCTTTAAATAGACAAAGTATTTCCAAAAAACATGTATACAGTTATTTTTTTTTAAAGGATTCTAACTATATTTTTTAAGAAAATAAGAGGTCATCACTGCCAATGAAAAACTGATGTTGATGTTTTCCTTAATGGATTAAGATTTAATCACTTTTTTCCTGAAAAAATAACTAGATGCAAAAAATTTTATAAGCAAAACACACACACACACACACAAACATATCAGCAATAGTGGAGTGCTTTATAAATTAAAATATTTCAAGAAAGAACAAAACTTGGAATATTTTAGTGAGATAGTTTTGGTAAGGTAACTATCACACTAGATAACTTGTGAGATTTTTTTAAGCAATTTAAAGCATGTCAGTGACACAGCAAGAAAAGTTTTGTTAGTGCTGTTATTGGAGGTAGTGCAAGTGGCCTCAGGAAAAAAAATGTGCACGTGCAACCAAAACTGATGCTCTCTGCTGAACAGTGAGTTCTATAAACTTCAGTATTTCTGTTAGTTACTTGATTCTGATCTTAAAGCTTTGGGTCTTAGGGTCTATAGAGCAAAATGCTGGAGGACAGCTCACCCCTCCCTGAACTGCCAGAGTGCCTCATCATCTCGTACCTTTCCCTCCCTAGTAGTATCAGGTGCTAGAAACACATGATCTGGCCTTTGTTTAAACACAAAAGTACCATAAAAATAGATTTTCTAAATTATGGAAGTGTTTCTTCCAGCATTCAACCCACCTATTGTGAGTCAGTATCAAATGAGAAGCGGTTAGACCATGTACTTCCTAGTCCCCAGCTGTACTGGCACTCTGCCAGCTGCTATATTTTTCATTACAGACGCTTTCTCTTTTCACTAACAATGTGACCATTCTGACTTCTCAGTGTTGTATAAAAATTTTGCAGACTTTTCGTTGTTTGATTTCTGTCCTTAACACAGTACTAAAACTTGCAGAAATCACCCTAGAATCTGTCTCTCGGCAAACATGCCTAAACCATTTAGAACAGTTCATTCTATTTTAAAAGGCTGGGGGTTTTCCATGCTCTTCCCTAAAAACCTGCCTAGCATATATCATTATGTGAGCTTCAAAATTATCTTTTCTATAATCATTTTCAAGTACCTACTTGTCAATGGTTTCTTAGCTATGACACCTACAATGCACAAGTGACAAGGTAGATTAACTGGACTTCACCAAAATTAAAACCTGGTGCTTCAAAGGACACCAATCAAGAAAGTGAAAAGACAACCCACAGAATGGGAGGAAGATTTTTGCAAATCATACCTAAATATCTATAGAGAGAGAGAGGGAGGGAGAGAGAATATCCAGCATATATAAAGAACTCTTGCAAGTCAACAACCAAAAGACTACTCGATTTTAAAATGAGCAAAGGATTTAAACAGACTTTTCTCCAGAGAAGATAGACAAAGGGCCAATACGCACATGAAAAGATGCTATATCCTTAGTCATGTGGGAAATACAAAACCACAGTGAGATACCACCTCATTTCCTCTAGGCTGTAATCAGAAAGACAATAACAAGTGTTGGGGAGGATGTACAGAAATTAGAACCTTCTTACATTGCTAGTGAGAATTTAATTAATACAGCTGCTTTGGAAAGCGATTCGGGAATTTCTTAAAAAGTTAATCATAATTGTGATATGATCCAGCAATTCCACTTCTACTTATGAAAGAATTAAAAGCATTTATGTGAAAACTTGTACACGAATATTTATAGCAGAATTATTGATAATAGCCCCAAACTGGGAACAACTGAAGTATCCATCAACTGATGAATGTATAAACAAAATTGGTATAGCCATACAATGGACTAGCATTTACCCATATAAAGGAATGAAGTAGTGATGCATGCTACAGAGTGCATAAACTTTGAAAACAAGTATGCTCAGTGAAAAAAGCCACACATAAAAGGCCTCTTACTATATCATTCCATTTTATGAAATGTCCATTTATATGAAATACTTATGAATACACAAATCCATGCAAACAGAAAGCAGATTACTGGTTGCCAGGGGTTGGGGGAGGCTGGAAGGGAAGGTGACTGCTAATGGGTATGGGGTCTCTCTGGAATATAGAAAAGGTTCTGGAATTAGTGGTGTTGGTTGCACAACCATATGACTATAATAAAAACCAAGGAATAGTACACTATAAAAGGATTAATTTATGTTATGTGCATTTGTTATGGGTTGAATTGTGTCTCCTAAGTAGATGTTGTCTTAACCACTACTACCTCAGTATGTGACCTTATTTGGAAACAGGGTCATTGCAAATGTAAATACTTGAGGTCATACTGGAGCAGGGTGGGACCTTAATCCAATCTGACTAGCTTGTCCTTGTAAGAAGAGGGGAATGCCATTAGAAGACACAGAGACAGACACTCAGGGAAATGGACACGTGAAGACAAAGGCAGAGACACAGCTGAGAAGTGCCTGGGCCTGCCAGGAGCTGGAAGGAGCAAGGAACCCCCTTAGAGGCTTTGAAGGGAGCATGGCCTGCCAATACCTTGATTTGGGGTTTTAGCCTTCAGGACTCCAAGAGAGTAAGTTTCTGCTGTTTAAAATGAGTTGGTGTTTTTAAATGGTGAAAAATCATACATACATACATACATACATACATACATACATACATACATACATACATACGTTTGTGGTACTTTATAATGGCAGCCCTAGAAAATCCACACAGATTTATATCAAGTTTTTAAAAAAGGAGTTAGTTACAGGGGTAGGGTATAGCTGAGTAGTACAGCACATGCTTAGTATGCTCAAGGTCCTGGGTTCAGTCCCCAGTCCCTCCATTAAATAAATAAATAAACATAAAAAAGGAGTTAGTGACAAAGTTAAGAGACGAGGCTATACTCAGCACAGAGTAGTTGCTCAACAGATCAGGTGAACACAGGGCACTTTAACAGAAGGAAAGGATGCTAGGGAGAGTGCCTAGCTTGTGTAGTTCATTTTATTGTGACAGATTGTAAATCTTTACTGCCCAGCAATCAGCAGACTGATATTTATCTTTTTCGTAATCTAACTTAGTAATGCTATTTTGACTCCCAAATCACAACAGATTCTATACTGCTTTTCCTTTCTGCCTATCGACCATAGTATGGTGGTGTATCCAACTGTGTGATCGCAGGAAAGCCACCTTACTACCTGGGTTTTCACTCTTCTCATCTATGAAGCGTTCTTCCTCCTTCATATTTTAATGAGAATCCAATGACAAGAGTGCCTTTGAAAACACTTGAAACCTCAACTGTAAAGTATTATTCTTTCAACACCATGACTGTAGCTGTCTATCTAAATTAAGCCTTATTTAAAAGTCTTCATTAAAATGACCTTAAGGCCGTGTTTTACCAAATATGCCTGACTGTGCAAATCATCTAAGGATAGTTGTTAAAAAATCCAGATCCTTGGGGCTCACCCTAGACCCACTAAATCAGAATCTTCAGAGAAGGGGCCTGACACTCTTATTTTTAGCATGAGTCTATGTGACTCATATGATCTCACAAACATGGGAAATTTTTCCCTGCCAGTATCTGCCTACGTGTAGTGTGCCTGAAAACATCAGGAAAGCCTGTTGAAAAAAACAAGTGCCCCCCACCAAAAAATGTGCTAGAAAGTAATGCCATGCTAAAAACAAACAAGAAAAATCAACAAGGAGGCATGTCAAAGTACAAAATAAATGTCCACGAGTCTATACCAATATAAATTACTGAATAAACAAATGGTAGAAAACAGACAAATCTCCCACGTACAGGAATTCCAAATAATTTATGTAGATATTTTACCCTCACGGAGGTGAAACGCAACTCTGCACCTCTTAAGTGTGGGCTGCACATATGGATTTCCCTTCAAAGAAAAAGGGAAGAAAAAAGAAAAACTTTACATTGGAAAAACTTTGAAATACTACCTCAGCCAGGTGATCAAGATTAACATCAACAATGGTAAGTCATGTTGATAGTATGTACCCTTGAATTGACACAATCAGAGTGGCACTTTACCTCTGTGGTCTTCTTTCCAAAAACCTGTAACTCCAGTCTAATTATGAGAAGAACAGCAGACAAACCCAAATTGAAAAGCAGTGTATGAAACTTCTAGCCAGACTTTCCAAAACCATCAAGGTCATCAAAAACAAGGGAAGTCTGAAAAACTGTCACAACCAAGAGCCTAAGGATGATGATGCAATGCAATGTATTCTCAATGGGGTCCTGGAACAGAAACAGGACATCAGGTAAAAACTGAGGAAATCTGAATAAAGTATGGACTTTAGTTA
Organism: Vicugna pacos; assembly: GCF_048564905.1. Lineage (NCBI taxonomy): Eukaryota > Metazoa > Chordata > Mammalia > Artiodactyla > Camelidae > Vicugna > Vicugna pacos. Next base: position 39,079,422 of record NC_132992.1, on the reverse strand, counting down.
ATAATGAAGCATCAATGTTGGTTGACCAGTTGTGACAAATGAACCACACTAACGTAATACATTAATAACAGGTGAAACTGGGTGTGTAGTATATGGCAACTCTGTACTATCTTCACTTTTCTGTCAATCTAAAACCATTCTAAATTTAAAAGTTTATTTAAAAAGAAAATCTAGGGGGCAGGATATAGCTGAGTGGTAGAGTACATGCTTAGCATGCAGGAGGTCCTGGCTTCAATCCCCAGTAGCTCCACTAAAACAAACAAACAAATAAACCTAATCACCTCCTCCACCCTCCAAAACAAAACAAAACAAAAGTAATAAAAAGAAAATCTTATTCAGAATGTCTAGGTACGGTCCAATAATTTGCATTTTGAACAAGCATTTGTTAGTCATCTTGCTTCTGAATGGCTGGTCACAAGCCCACTTTTTGAGCACTCCCCGATCTAAGGTCAGCTCCCAACCTGGCCTTCAGTCTAAAGCAGAACGGCTATGACACCACATGACCTCTGCCTGCTTTAGTAAATTTGCTGATTAACACTATAACAGGTACTTACAAAGTAGGTCAGCTCAGCCTCTGTTCACCTGTGTTTTTAGCTATTAGTCAGAAGAACAGGTAACTCTATCTCTGGTCAGCAGCAGGAAAAGGTGTGGTGGAATAGAAAAGTAGGTACCTGGCTTCCATTTTGAGAGTAACACCCATCTTAATGAGTGTCAAAACACCTTAGTCACTTCCATTTTGTTTATGCTGCTCCCTTTCCATGTTCCACTTCCTTGGGCTCCAGCCCAGATAAAAGAAATCAAGTGCCAAGCACTACCACAAAGGGAACTGCTGAAGATGGCCACAATAAACAATGTTGTTCCTGGACCCTTGTTTCCAATAGTCACCTCTCTAATCTTGATTGTCAACTAGTCATATTCCTAATGCTTTCTCCGTTCCCTCATTCAGATAACCTCTTGCAGGTGAAAAGACTACAGCACTGAATAGGAATACAGCAGTGTGTAGATAAATGATCACAAAGATCTAGATATAATAGACTAATGATCCCTGGGAACTTATGCAACTTTATAAAAAAAAAAAAACAAACTCAGCATCCAGGGGAGAAAATTGGTAAGAAAAACAGGCAGATCTCAGATGTCGAACAAGTACTGCTGGGAGTTAGGTTCTTTTGAAGTCCTCGGAAAACACAGAACCATGAACCCCGGTGACATGATTTTCATCACATGGTCGTTACCACACTTTTTCTGAGGGAAATAATACATCCTTCTCTTTGGTTTTTACACCCCGTAACCTATTTCTGTGTGTCCCCGGCTGTAGTGTTGCTCAGCCAATCTGTACACCTAGGTCTCTCCATCTTTGTACAATCCTTCTGTTTTCTTAACCGCTTCCATTATTTCTCATTAAACTTCCCTCCCCTTGATTCGCTCTTTTCTGTTCAGAGTTGAGAAATAGAGACCTAATTTCACCATGGATTCATCATGACCCTGAGTGAGATCATTGCTAATTAGGAATGATCCTATCTGTGAAAAGCACTTCCCTTGAACTCAAAAAATAACCACAATAGAAACTTCAGCACCTAAAGTGTGCAGTGCACGGTGGGAATATAAGTACCAGCATAGAAAGAGCGCTGAACAGCACCTAAAGTGTGCAGTGCACGGTGGGAATACAAGTACCAGCATAGAAAGAGCGCTGAACTCTAAAACCAATGCAACTGGATTCTAATTCCAGATCTGCCACTGACAAATTTTGTTAACATGGGCAAGTCAGCCTCCTGGGCCTCAGTTTCTTCTCTGCAAAATAATTGAGCATAGCATGACCAACTATCCCAATTTGCCTAGGATTCCCAGGTTCAGCACTGAAAGTTCTGTGTCCTGGGAAATCTGTCAGTATCAGGTGAACCAAAATGGTTAGTTCTCCTCTTGGACAGGCTATCTGAGATCCTTTCTGGTTCTGACACTTCTGGGTCTAAGCCTCAGATGCTTCTCAAGGTATGTTGTCTATGCCCTTTTCAGAGTGTGGACTGAGTCACAGGGAAGTAGGGTGGTGGCTACATGCAAAGAACTTGGAAGGCTTCCTGCCTCCTGACCTGTGACTCACAGGGGATGTGGCAGGGCATCATTCCTAACATCTCAGGGGAAGAGATCAGCTGAGAATGGTACACTCAGGCAAGAGACATTCTTGGGTTTCCCAGTGGGAAAGAAACTCAAAAACAATTGACTAATGAGAGAAACTTGCAGCAAATGTTGAGGCTGCCAGCATTCTTGCAAGTGAGCCAAAGACCTTTTAAGCTACATCTACAACTGACTAGCTTCTTGGCCACCATTCCAATGAAGGCTCTTTTCCCAGTTTAGTCTGTATTCAAAACTGGCTTGGCAGCAAGGCTTTTAGCATCCTCAGATATAGACTTACTCCAGCAGGAGACCATATGAAATCAACTTTCTAACAGAGGCTTTAAAAATTTAAAAACAAACAAACAAACAAACAGAGTGAGTAACTACCACAGCTGATGCTGACAGCTGAATCTGTTGTCCTATTTTCATGACTTTCAAGAAAAGGATCACAGCATAATTTGAATCAATAGGGAAGACAGCTGAACTCAGTCTTGAGTGGATTTACCCCACTGCAAAGGACTAGAGAGGTTGCCAACTGGCCCTGAGCTGAGTCTGAAAAAAGATGCAGCTTGCTGCAGTTATATCTAATTTAGAAGTAAATTTCATAATCACCTTGCACATTTTTCTGTGTGCCTGATTTCATTTTGGCTTCATGCTTAAGATCAGCTCCTATTTCGGTCTCACCTCGTAGAATAAATTTGGTCTAATTTCCTTCTCAGTCGTTCTTCTTAAACAGCTGGATCCAAAACACAAGCTCCAAATAATTACCGAGTGGTGATAGAATGAATGCTCATGGAGAAATCAAAAGAAATGAACACAAGCTATTTAAGGAACTAAGTAAAAATCAAGGAACTTCTCTAACTCAGCAAATTAAGATAGCAGTTATGTAAAGTCTCTTACCTACACCTGACCAATCAAAAATACAGTAAAATCAAGTTAAACTGGTTTAAGAAGTATGGGCCAAATAGTATTTCCCCCAAACTTACTCCTCTCCCCTTTCTGTTAGCTTTACTTTAGTAGAATTTAAGGCTATTAAAAAGGAAAGTTTTAGCCACAGGTTCATGAGTTAATTATCTGGAGACTAATTATGACTCAAATGAAAATTCCTGTTTACACATAACTAAGATAGTAGTAAAGGAATCTAATAGCATGAATATCTCCAGAATTTTTTCGATGATACATGGTCAACATAGAGAGACTGGATAAATAAAAAGGTTCTGGGCATGTGACTTTAAATGCTTTTAGTTAAAGAGTATTTATTATATGTTACCTAATAGACTGTGAAGAAATGAAAAGATATGTGCTGGTTTGCTTTGTCCACCCTGGCAGGTGGCCAAAGTTCTCGGAATAGCAAGATTGAGCCACCTGCCCTATCCTCTGGCTTTTGAGTTTGTTAACCTCTCATCTGTGAAGCTGGGGGATGGGCAGGGGAGAGCTTTTATCTTCTTTAAATCCTACATGCCAAGGAATTTCTGACAAAAGATCAGATGACCACAAATAGTCCAATCAAAGCCTGAGTCAGCTCTGGGCATGTATCAGAGTTATCAAACTCATGGTCAGACTTGTGGTGCTCTAACCAGTTGTCAGTGTTGTCCTGCTCAAGAAACATCCTCTGGGCACCCACTGCGTGCTGGGGACATTCAGCTTAGAAGGTGCACAAATGCCCATGTTTTTTTCCTAAAAGATGGGGAGTTTGTAGGTGTGGTGAGTTCGGGACAAAGCCTTGTTTTTGTCAGGGACTATCTTGTATATTTAATAGTAAACTTATGTGTATTAAAACTGATCTCTAAAACTTGATCATCAAGGCTTCAATCTGCCACCCCATCCTGGTCCTCTGAAAGTAGGAGTTTTTGTTTCCTTAAGCCATTTATGCCGAGGTTAAGGATGAAAGTCATCTGCTATTTTGCTCCCCTTCAACTCTAATGCAAATCTAAGGCACTATTCTGTAAAGAGGAAAAAGGCTAGATTCATGGCCACATGAAGTTCTACCCAGAACACAGTATCATCTTGTGTTGTAGGCAACAATGTAGCCTAATGTGGACATGAAATGTTGACTATGGGTTGGGAGGAGGTCTATCCTGACTAGGAAAATGGCATTTGCACTGACTGTTCTGAGCCCAAATATTCTAGACCACAGCATATGGTATTCCTGCTACAACCAAAAAGCTTAGAACTCCATGATCTGGTCCCAAAGAATATAAAATGCAACGAGGTAGATCTACATTTTGCCTCCCAAATGGGGACACATTCTTCAGCATGTTTCCAAATTTTCCAGGAAGAATTAAGCATTTTGTGTCTTTTGGAGGGGGGGGTCACTTAGATTTAGCCTGTCTGGTCTGAACGTCTTGCTATAAAGTCCTTCTTTCTCTGGCAGACTAAAAAAATTTCCCACTGCCTTTGGAAATTGCAGCAATTGGTTAATACAATGGTGAGGTTTAGTAATTAAACAGAAATGACTGGTTAGGAATTCTACAGATCAATCATCTTGCCCTTTTCATTTTTAGGGATAAGGATAAATGAAGTAAATTTTAAATGATATTGTTGTTCTTATTTGGTGCTGTAAAGAAAGGATTTCTCCTTCCCAAGTACCTCAATCTTTCCAAGAAATTAAGCTCAGTACATAATCCCTGGAAATAGCCATATATGGAGAAAGAGAAAGGAATGGATCCTCCCCCAGCAGTTCCTTCTGGCCTTAAGATGCAGACTGTCTGAAACTGTTCTATAAAGGAGTACATTTAATAGATTATGTTGGCTTTCCAGGCCCAGAAGATGATGCCCAGGAAGAACTGGATGCCATTTATAAACTCCTTTTTAAGGAGGGAGTGATGATGACCAAGAAGGAAGTCAACATGCCAAAGCACCTGGAGCTGGCAGGGAAGCATGCGCCCAACCTTCATGTTGTAGGGGAGCAAAACCTGACACCCCAAAATGTCTCTTTGGCATGAGGATTATTTCCAGCTGAAAACAATCAAGGCCTGAGAGACTCAGGAAGAAGATTTGACTGTCTCCCTAACTGCCTAAAAGAACGTAGAAAGAAAAAAAAAAAAAAGAATGTAGAAAGAGAGGGCCTGTTCCAGGAAGGGGGCTACCACCATAGATAACTATAGTATGAACCAGGGGTGTAGATGGGGAGGAACCTAGCAAAGTCTGTTTGTTAAAATTCCTCTCTGAGTCCCACTGTCTCTCCATATGCCCCAGAAAACATTTGTTTATCAAACACTTCCTTTTCCATCTCCATGTCAATAGCTTTCCTCTCCCTTTGAGGTCCCAAACCAGTACCCCCAATATCGTCTTTTGTCTTCAGCTGAAGATGGCTTTTAAGGTAAAGGTTTCAAACATTTTGATGAGTTACTCAGTTTTCCTGGGTCTCCCCGACATATACATGTTATTAAACTTTTGTTTAGATCTTCTCCCGTCAATCTGTCTCATGCCAATTTTTAGACTAGTCAGAATAAACCAGAAGGGGAGAGGAAATTTTCTTCCTCCCTGACAATGTTATGAGAGTCACTACTGAAGGGAAGAACAGTTTGCCTGGAGACATTGCTACAGGTTCTTTACCAACAGGGTAGCCAGGATCTCCCTAACGACCACTATTTGCCCCTGAGATCATGCCTATTACCCTGTACCACAGTTATCCTGAGACTGGCAGGCCAGCCCACAGGCCTGGAGGGCAAGCGACCAGCAAAGACTCACCCAACAGAGACACCTATAGACGGGTTGCTGGGTCAGCAACCAAATTCCAGTCCAGAGGCAGATATGGTGGTCAACTTGCTCAGCCTATTTAGGTTGGAGGGAATTGTTTTGTCTGAATAAATCTACAGCCAGAAAAAAAATTTTTTAAGTGCTTACGTTCATTTATTTGCTCAAACCTTTATAATTAGAAACCTGGAAAAAACTTACTAATTATGTTGCCTTATTTTCATTTATTTATACCATAAAATTACTACAGTCTCTTCTTTAACTAATATTCTATGTCTTTCATCACAGCATATTCTAGTTCAGTGTCCTGTTTACACATTTTTATAGATTATGTGTTGGTAGAACTTGTTTGCAAGTCAGATGATGAGAAAATTTCTGACTCAATTGTAAGGGCAAGGGTCATGTCTTAGTGACCAATGTGGCCATGTATCTAGTTGGTGCTCAATAAATGTTTTGATGATTATCATGACCGGTGCCTTTTCTCCATCCTCTGAACCCATGCATTTTTGTAGTGTTTGGTCACAAGCTTAATATTAGGACTCCTTACCTTTGTGTATAATTCCACTCTTGGGAATTTATTTTAAGTAAATATTAAAAACAATTGATTAAAACATACAAAAAGATTTATTTGAAGATTATTTATAATTCAGACATTTTAGAACAAACTCAAATATCCAATAGGACCATGGATAAGGAAATTACGGTGCAAATACTATCGTATAATTACATAAACTTTAAAATTTATTTACATCGAATTTAAAATAATGTATTTGTGCATGCTAAGCTAAATAAACAAAAAATAGAGTGCTTGATCTTAGTAATAATAAAAATGCAAAGCAAAAATCTGGGGAAAAACAATAAAACATTGACAGAATTGCTTCTAGGCAGTAGAAAGAAAGATGTTATCAGTCAAGGTTCTTAGTTGCATATACATAATAATTTAAATAAAAAAAATGAGAATTTACTGAAGGCCCTCATGAGTTCAATAAGTCAATGGGAAAGAAACACCAACTTAAAAGATATGCATGAGTCAAGTAGCTCTAGAAGACCACGAAGTAGGAAGCTGCTGGACAATGCCCATATTGAACACCAACACAGCTGGCACAACTGAACCATCATGGGCCATCTGGCTAGAGTAGAGTCCAAGCAGGAGCACCTCACTGGCTAAGCCAAGATCATATACCTCACTCTGGCTGCAGAAGGGCTATAGTTCAAGAAAAAGGAAGATGTTCCCACCTGGGGTTCCACTGTGGGAAGCAGAGCATTGCATCTCACTTTCATGATAAACAATAAAGGACTTCTTCCTTATAGGAAGAAGAGTTGGAAATTGGACAACCAAATGAAACGACAAAGTCCACAACAATTCCTTCCATTTTTAGGTTTTCAACATCCTGCAAATCATCTTCAAGGAACTTATATTGTGTGTGGAATCTGACAAACCACTATAACTTTTCCTCATGGCATGAAGAGCAGCAGAATATTGACACCCCGAAATATGACTGTAGGAGTTCAGCACATGCTACCCCAAAATACGCTTTGATATATTGGTTATTTTGAGCTGTTGGCACTTGAAAAACAGCAAATGCAGGGAGAGGCTTTCTCTGAACTCTCCTTATCTTTCTAAAGACAGATCCCCCAAAAAGAAACTCAGTTGTCATAAATCCCCTCACTGCGAGCTTCATCAGCCCAGGAAGATCGACTCTTATCACAGGAGAGGAGACCAGAAATTGAAACCACACCCAGAAAAACTGTCACAAACTATCATACCTCCCATTTATTCTTCAAAAGGCCCATTCATCTTTCCTAAAAATCATTTACTCTCTCCTAAGAGGCCTACATCCCCTTTCCTCTTTTCCTATTGAAATGGTATTTGTGGGAGAGGGCATGGCTGAGTGGCAGAATGCACACTTAGCATGCATGAAGTCCTGGCTTCAATTGCCAGTACCTCTTCTAAAAATAAATAAATAAGTAAACCTAATTACCTGCTCCCCTAAACAACAACAACAAAAAAAACCCAAAAATACTCTACTGCTAAAAGAAAAAACAAAAAAGTCGTATTTAATCCTGAGTTTTAAGACACCTTAGGGATTATTCAGTTTACCCTGGGTATCTCCCATGTACACATGAGGTATATGTGTTAATAAACTTCTGTTTTTCTCTTGTTTTGTTAATCTGTCTTTTATTACAGGGGTCTCAGCTAAGAATTCAGAAGAACAGAGGGAAAATTATTTTTCCTTCCCTATAAGCACTATGTTAAATTAACAAGGATTTGTTTCCAATCTTTAAGAGATGTGTCTGAAGTTGGCATAAGAATCTTTATCAAATTAAAGAAGCTCTATTCTATTCCAACTTTGCTAAGAGTTCTTGCTTTCTAAAAAAAAAAAAAACCATAGATACTAAGGTTTATCCAGTACTTTTTTCTTAATTAAGAAAGGGATTTTTCTCTTTTAGTTCCTTAACATGGTGAATTACATTGGTAGATTTTCCATTTTTGAATCAGTTTGGCTTTGGTAGGATAAGTTACTAGATTTGTTGTACAATTTTTTAATACTTTTTTTGTATTTATTTCACTAATATTTTATTTATACATTTTTTTACATTTACATTTATAAGTGTTTAGAGCCAATAATTTTCATTTCATGTATTGTCCTTATCTGGTTTTTGAATTAAGAGTTTCAGCCTTTGGAAAAGTCCTCATCCCATGAAAAAAAAAATTTTGTAACTATATATGGTGACAGATGTTAATGAGACTTATTATGGTGATTATTTCACAAAATATACAAATATCAAGTCATTATGACACATTATGTTGTATACCTGAAACTAACACCCAAAAAATACAATGCTATATGCCCATTATACTTCAATTTTTAAAAATTGAATATAAATGAATGAATAAACAAATGAAAAAAGACTTCAAAAGTGAATATGTTTGTATATGTATGATTAAAACATTATGCTGTACACCAGGAATTGACACAACATTGTAAAGTGACGACATTTCAATAAAAAAAGAATGCAAGAAAAAAAATGAACTGGCCATTTCTGAACTTTTCTGTTTTCTAGAATAGTTGCATAAGATCGATATTAAGTATGCACTGCAGGCTTGGTAGAACTCACTAGTGAAATCAGCTAGGCCTGACATTTTTTTTGGAGGGCAAATATTTGATAGCCACCTGAATTTCTTTAATACTTAGCTTTAACTGATTAGTTTTTTTAAAACCTGCAACAAAAAGTTGTAATTTAAAATTAAAAAAAACAGTTGATAGCCAATTATTTCTCAGTTTTAAAAAGATTAAAAGAGACAATAAACATTTTTAAAAGTTGATAGACTTTTTAAGATAAAAATTTTAAAAAAGAGAAGACAAAAACTGCTTATAAAAACCAAGTGCTTCTGGGGTCACCGAATGCTGTTTCTCAGCGCCAGAAACACACACTGTGATGCGTATAGAGAGGAGGGCATTCGTACTAAGCTCTGTGCACCCAGGAATCCAGTGGATTTGTGTTTACTTGTGCGTCTCTTCTGAGAATACAGAACTTCATTAGCGCCTTATGACATATAACCAATGAGGCTATGAGGTATTTCTGGTAAATTACAGCTGATCTCTTTCCATGAAAAGAGGCTCCTTCCCCTCAACATAAGAGAACTCTGCTTCCTCACCCAAGAGTTCTGAAGAAACCACTGGCTGATAGGAAGTACATCAAGTCACTGGAAAAATGCCTTGCATTGATATTCCAGTTGCTGGCTGAAAAAAGGCACTGGAGACCTCATAAGGTGGAAGTTTTTCTGATCAATCTCAGAAGTCTGGTATACCCGCCAGGATCATTATTTTAAGCCTGCTTCTAGGACTACGTGCCACCTTTGCCTCCAACAAGGGAACTGAAACCCTCTGCCTTTCCTTCATAGCCAAGGGGGATTTTTATCTACCTCCCCGACTCCTTTTTCCCTTTCTCCTATTGAGTAGCCTGTGCTTGTCAGCTTGTTTTCCATTCAGTCAAGGGTGGTAGGTAAGGTGGCGTGTCCTCTGACAAGATCTGAAACTCTGGGGAAGACTTGTCTCCCAGTATGCAGAAGGTAGGAGAGGTGAGATGGTGGGTGTGCCCCATAGCACTACGGTAGAGGGGAAATGTGTTTCTGGCCTCCCAAACTGGATGTCTGAATGTATTTTAAAACAAAACAAAACAAAACAATACAAAACATAGTTAAACAGTGATTACAGTCTCAAATTACCAGCACAGCCTTATACTTTGGGATGTTAACTACAAGTATCCTGGAAGTCAGAAATAGAGGCCTAGCCAGCGTACAGTGCAATGCCACTGTCTAGCCGGTGCACCCGCTCACCACTTGGTGTATGAGAAAATGTTTTCAGAATCACAAGTCAGTGACTCCTCAGCACCTTATTTTTACACTGACCTGGGACTCTACAGTTTGTTTACTCACGTAAACGTATTAACTCTGTGCATTTCCACTGTATATACATTTCTAATGCAAAAAGCTGACTTAAAGTTTAAAATCTATTTGGAAAAGTTTTGACAATACTCGGTGACAATATGGGTGTTGAGAAATAGGCACGCACATACACCATTGGTAGGAGTGTAAAGTGGTGCAACATTTTGGAAGCCAATTAAAAATACCTATTTAAAAATATATATATGAGCAACATAAATGTCCATTGCTAAGGCTCTGATTAAAGCATAGTAATATAAATATTGGAATATGAAACTATTTTTTAAATGTAACAAATCAATTTATTGTACTGGTGTGTAAAAATATCCAACACTTAATTGTTAAAAAAAAGTTGCAGAATAGAATGCTTATTATGCTATTTATGATTTTATTAATACATTATACATTATAACATGTATTTATTTGTATATAAGTCTTCATATTTGTTGAAGCGTGTGTGTGTGTGTGCTTTTATAAGCATGGAAAATTTCCAGAAGGATATATAAAGAACTATTAGTGGTGATTAGGGACTGGGACCAGGAAATCACCTTATACTATTCTTTACTATTGAATTTCCTTACATGAGCACTAAGTTTATCATTTAAAATACTGAGGAATTAAAAAAAATTTTAGTGCATTTAAGAGGCTACCTTAGGCACCAGTCAGGAAACATAACTGGCCTTCCTAATATTAAAAATCAAGAATCTCAATGAGGAGGTTATAGCTCAAGTGGCAGAGTGCATGCTTAGAATGCATGAAGTCCTGGGTTCAATCCCCAGTATCTCCTCTAAAAATAAATCAATAAACCTAATCCCCACCCCCACAGAAAAAAAATCAAAAGTCTCGGAGTGGGCTCTGAATAATAAAATTCTGCCTTTAATGGCAGCTTTTCAGTCCCCTTTAGTCATTCAAGCTACTGAGCAACCCAACAAGAAACATTAGTGAATTAAGCCCTTCTTCTAGCTTCTGTATTTGGGTAAATTGGTGTCATCCCATGCTTAGAAATAAGAATGTGTCCTTGGTGCTGTCACAAATCACCATAATCACATCCTAATACACACACACTCTTTAAATGTTTAGCTGTTTTCAAGGCTCTTTCCATGGGGTAACCAACTGAGAAGATCCTTCTGGATTTCTGTTCCTTAAAGGAAGGAAGGCAGTTAGGTCCCAAGGTGACAGTAGCACCTTCTAATTACTCTGTCTGCCTTCCAGCTAGCCACTGAGAGACTGACAGAATCAAAGGGGGACTACTGAGGAAGTTTTTCCATTTTGTTAAGCCCTTGTAACGGTATCTCCTCATTTCTAAGGCATTAATTTCTTCTATCCCAACATGATGTATTTTATCATTGGTTACTTATGTAATGCTAAAAATCATGTGCATTATTTAAGTGTGCTCACTGGTTCCTGGGAACTCTGTTGATTTAAGTGCCACCATCAGGTGAAGAAGTTTATATTCTGGCCTCCTGCTGCCAGTGAACACAAGCTCAGACCCAGAGGCTACTGGGCTTGTGTCTGTAGAGAATGGTGACTGGCAGCCCAGAGCTCGGGAGCCACACACTCACAGCTCACAGCCAGGCAGCGGTGATCAGGGAGGAAAGTTCTCAGCACAGGCAGCGAGCTTTTGCCCTGCCTCGGATCCTGGAGACTGGTGGGCAAAGTTCCATTATAGGATGTGACAAAATCACACACCAATTCCTGGAGCCCACTATGCCATCGTGACGAGCCAAGGCCGTTTGCTCCAGGCTCAAAGAAGGCACTGGGCCACTGTCCACCAATCAGCCCAGCTTTTTCAAATCTATATTTGAGGACAGCAGAGAATCCAAGCCTGGATCTTGTTGAACTGAGTTGTTAATTCAGGTAACAGGAAAAGCAGCTGAGACCCTTATCTAGAGGTCTTACATTGCTGCCTTTATTATTTAAGTCAGGATATCCTGTTCTTCTAAGGATACATCAGGGGCTTGGCCTTATATACAAACTGAAGGGTCAGAGGGAGGAAGTTTCTAAAGTTCCCTAAATGGTTTCTCTCTCAAACTCTTGACTAACTGTAGACACTCTTATCTCCCAAAACTGTTAGATTTTTGGATTAGGGAGTTTAGAATCTAGAACCTCTTTTTCCTTTCCCAAAGATCAACTTTCTCACCACTCTCAGTTTATAAATAGCATTCCGAAAAATAAAGGTAACAACAGACAAACAAAAAAAGAATCAGACAGTTCAGGAAACCAGTGAGTCTGAAAAAAATTTTTTCCCCTCTAAAGAGTGTGTGTGTGTGTGTGTGTGTGTGTGTGTGTATCCTATTTCTTAAATCATCAATAGGGTTGTACATTCTGCCTCGCAACTTTTTTTCCCTCTCTTGTCTCTGATTTAAAAAATGGTTCTTATTTGCCTACCTCCACCCATTTCTTTTCTTCCATCCTCATTCTTCTGTGAAAGAACAAATATGCCTCTATGTCCAGAGGGGCAGCCTAAAAAACATCACATACGATGAGAAAAAATATTGTTTCGTTAAGAGTATGGATTCTGGAGCCAGACTGCTTGGGGTTGATTCCTGGCTTTATTCTCTACCTGCAAAATGGGGATGCAGATAATCCTAGCACCTATTTCTTAGGGACACAGCCTACATTAAATGAGATCATAATTAAAGTAGTTAGAGCAATGCCTGGCATACAGTAAGTACTCAATACATTTCAGTTCTTCTTATTGACTAAGAGCTTCTCTTTCAGTGCCTGTGTGTTTTAAAATTTAGCAGTTCTCTTTCTCTTTCTGACTATTCCTTTTGCTACCATAACGTCTTCTACTCTTTCTCCCCTTCCTCCTCTTGTAGTCTTCTTCTTCCCCTTTTCCTTCTTCTTTCTGTTGCCATAAATTCTCATACTCCTCTTCCCTCTCGTATGTGCCTATTTATTTCCCATTTCCTGTAGCCACCACTGTAGACACAACAATACATAGAGTCTCACCCCCACCCAAAGCCATTGCCACACCTTGGGCCCGTCACCATTTCAACTAGCCCAGTTCAGGCTCTCAATCAAATTGCTTCCTTGGCTGGAGACACACCATCATTGGTAGCACAATGCCTCAGGAGCCCCAGAAATGACTCACCCAAGTGTGGGAGAGACTCACTCCTGAGCTACTGAATAATTGTGAGTTTGAGGACACTGTAGAGAATAGAGCATTATTATACCTTTGTAACATTTTCTCTCTCTCTCTCTCTTTTTTAATTGAAGTATACTTGATTTATAATGTGTTAGTTTCTGGTATACAGCAAAGTGATTCAGTTATATGTATATACCATCATCATCATTCTTCTTTGTCTTTATTACAATTAATATTTTTTGTCTTGTCCATATTTCTAATGGTATTTATATGCCAATGATTCTTATATTTCCAGACTCTAGAGACTATGTATCCTAGAGAGTCTTTTAAATTCAGATCTTTCTACTTCCTTCTAGTTCAAAATGCTGTCACCTCCCCAGACAAAGTGGGAGCCTGTGATGCTTGTAAATAGATCATCCTAGCAGAAATGTTTCCTCCTTTATCTCGGGGGAGAGCTTAGGCTTTGAAATTATTATTTCTTCAAATGCCTTTTTTTTTCAATTGAAGTATAGTTGATTTACAATGTTGTAACAGTTTCAGCTGTATCTCTGAAGGCCTTTTAAATCAGAGGATATTCTTAAGCAGAAAGACTGAACTAGAAATCATAAGTGAAAACCATAAAGTAGCAGGGCAAGGAAAGGATTCACTAATTGACCTCCCAAGTTTCCCACTGTTAGGCTGCACCCTGAAGACCTACAAGCCCTTTACTTGCCCAGCTTCAACACCAAAGGGGGATCGTATGTCTGACGCTTTAAGACTTCATTTGCATATTAATAAGTATTCTGATTATAAAAGATGGTTTGCCGTGAGAAAAAACACATTTTTGTCTATGTTTTTAAAATTATAACATATTCACATTGCATTTTACAATTTACAAAGAGTTGCTAACTACTCTTTCTTATCTGATATTCACAAGTGTAGGGTGGGATAAACAACACCAAGCTAACTATTCCCATTTTATACATGAGGAAACAGGCTTAGAGAGATTAATTGATTGTGCAGGTTTTAAGTAGCAGAATGAGGACTTGAACCCAAGGCTAGAGATCCACATAGACAAATTGGAAATAATGATAAATATGCAAGTAAGAATTTTCTTTATAAGAGGTTAGCTATTTTGTTAATCTGGAGGCATTTCTATCTTTGTATTGAGTATACTGTGAATTTAATTTACTTTTGTATGGGGGGGCCGCCAGTGGAAAGGTAGACAGATACTGTTCTGATGAGCTGCTTATTACTAGGCCTTCATTCTCTTACAGCCTCTTCGTTCTTAAGGAGAGACTGAGAAAGACTCTCCAGAACCAAACTTTAGTCAAGCTCCTCTGAATTCTCTTCTCAACTAGGCTTTGACCTTTGGACTTCCATGTCTGTCTTTGCATCATCCAGTTTTAGCAAGAATCCTATTAAGTCAGTTTAGCCAGGTCCCTCCTTACCCTTGATGTTTCCCTTTAGTAACTTAACCACCCACTGACTCTCATCCTCTTCACTGGCTATAAATCTTCACTTGATCACACTGTACTTGCAACTGAGCCCAGTTCTATATTGAAGTCTCTTTTCCCCTATCACAACAGTCTTTAAATAAAATTTATTTATAATGATTGAACCACTGTCTGTCTCTGGTTTCCTTTAACAAGGTATCTGTAAGTGAGAGTGGTTTCGGGTTTCCCTTTTATCATAATGGTGGACTCAATGACTAACTAATGCAGAAAAGCTCAGCTGTTACTTTCCTATGATAAGCTGAAAAGGAGAAGTTGGCCCAAAGAAGCTTACAAGGAATTTACTGAATTTGGCTTTAGATTTCCAAAGAAAAGTTGGAAGTGGAAGGAGAAAACGGGCACAGGGTTGCCAACTTTTTACTTTGACACATAAGAGCTCTTAAAAAACCCAACATATCACTTATTATATCACCAAAGTTTCATAAAAGAAGAGACACAGTAAAACTGAAAAAAAAAAAAAGTAGGTTGGATATTAATCTCAGAAGAGATTTCCCCTCAAAAATGACAGTCGTCATTTCCCAGACATTCTCACTAGAGACCAGAGAAAACTTTGGTACGGACAGGCGCAGGTGAAAATCCAGACATCAGAGGCCCTCTTATATCCCTCTCACAAGGTTCAGAAAACATTACCCCAAAATATGGTTCTCTGCATATTTTGAAAATATAGAATAGTTTTAAGAAGGATTTTTAGAAATTGCAAGTACAGGAAGGACTGCCTGATCTCCCCTCTTCCCCGTGAAGCAGGTCATATGACCCTCATGTGAGACATGCCCTCCCTATACTCAGAGGAAAGAAGCATCCTTATCTCTGAAGATGGACACCAATCATGGTCCTATCATGGTTCTATGATGGTTTTGTCCTATCACAGTCCTATTTTTGTCCCATCATGGTTTTCCATGACTTTTCACACTTCGTCAAGCCTAGTATAAAAACTCTCAAGCTTAACTGCTTCTTCAGGTCTTTCCTTATGAAGGCTCCCATGTCATGTAAAACTTTCATTAAATATATTTGTATGCTTTTCTCCTGTTAACCTGTCTTTGTCAGTTTAATATTCAGGCCCAGCCAGGGACCCTAAGAGGGTCATGAAAAAGTCTTTCTTCCTCTACACTTCCTATTTCTTTATCATTAAGAGTCTAATGTATCCTGGTTAAATCTTTGATAATAATTCCATATCTTTGTATGGTGACACATGGTTACTAGATTTTGTCAGAGAAGAAAATACTTTTCTCTATCCTTCTAGGTTCTTCTGGCTGGTCAAAGAACTAAATTGACTTGAGACAGATTAGCAGGAGAAAAATCAAACAAAAGTTTAGTAACATGTAAACATGGGGGAGACCTAGGATTGCTGAGTAACTCACCAAAATTGCTGAAGCTCTCACCTTAAATACCATCTTCAGCCAAAGACAAAAGGGGATGTTGGGGGTAGTGGTTTAGGACCTCAAAGGGGAGGAAGGCAACTGACATGGAGATGGAAAAAGAAGTGTTTGGTAAACAAATGTTTGTTGGGCTATGCTGACACAAAGGGACTCAGAGAGGAGTTTTACCAGATTTTGCTAGGTTTCTCCCTGGCTACACACCTAGTTCATACTATAGTTGTCTTTGGTAATAGCTCCCTTCCTTCAGCAGGTCCTCCTTCTATCTACGTTCTTTCAGGAAGTTAGAGGGAAGGTCAAAGGTTCTTCCTGAGACTTTTGGGCCTTAAAAATAATCAGCCTAAATGAACCCTCCAAAGAAACACAATTTGGGGTGGCAAATTTTGCTACCCTACAAGTTTTTTTGGAGATCATTTTGTAATGTATATAATGTCAAACCACTATGTTGTACACGTAAATCTAATACCGTATGTCAACTATCCTTCAATAAAAAGTAAAAAAAAAATAATAATTCCATGAGTTTATAATTAACGAATAGTGACGTTTTCTTTCTGCAAAGCATTTCACCAAAATTTTAGTGTTGAAGAGAGGTCAGCTTCAGAATTAGAATTAGTGTTAGGAAGATCCTCAGGGAAGTTTGTGGTTTGTGTTTCCCATAACCTCTACTATTCTCTGTAGTTCAAATGCCACCTGGAGTTCAGAAGGGTCTAGGCGTGTGTCTTTGTGTGTATCTATGTGTGTAGTCTAGCCTGGAATAAAGTTTCTGTCAGGTGAAAAAGCCACTCATTGCATTATATTCTGCTTCTTCTCTCAGGAAGCTTTAAATACCTAAGATAGCTTCTAAAATATAGATCAGAATCTGCTTAGAAGCAAGATTTCCTTGTGAGTCAGAGGCAAAAGATTTAGAAAATGATTTGAATGTCATTCTCTTCATGAAGATGGTTAACACTTACTCTTCTTTAACTTAATTTTTTTTTGCATCTAAACTATGTGTTTATTATAGGAAATTTAGAAAAGTATAAAATAAAGTAAAAATAACTCAGAATCCCAACACATAGAGAAAACAACTGTGAGTATATATTCTTTCATCCTTTTTCTACAAATATATATATATTATTCAAAATTGGGATCACTTTATCTACTTGTTTTTGGTGCTGTTTTCACTTGTATCGTTTTGTGAGCAAAACATGATTTCTGATGGTCATTTAGTATTATTGCATCCTATGAACTAACTATTACATACTTAATCATTCTCCTGATTTTGGTTGTTGCAATTTTTCACTACTGCATAAAAAGCTGTTTTGAACGTTCCTGTTTATCTTTATTCATGCCCCTATTTTTTCTCCTTAAAATAAATGACAGTGGAAGAATGATTGAATCAAAGGGTATATATATAATTGTAAGGCTTTTGATACAAATTGCTCATCAAAGAGGGCATTCCCACAAAAAATGCTCAAAAGTTCCCATTTCATTACATTTACCCAGTGCTGAGTCTGTTCATCATTCTAAATCGCAAGCAATTTGGTGGTGGAACAATAACATCTCATTGTTTTTATTTGAATTTCCTTCATTACTAATGGATTTAAAAAGTGGATTTAAAAAAATGGAAAATTTTTTTCACATTTGTAGGTCATTTTGATTTTTAATTTTGTTATTCTTTAATATTTTATGTTTTCTACCCAGAAGTTTTATATTTTAATGTAGTCAAAGCTATTATTTTCACTCATTTGTCATTATTGTTCTCTGTTGGGGTTTTTGGTTGGTTGGTTTGTTTTACTTAAGGAAAATTCCAACCTGGCATCTGATTCATATTCATCTATAATTTCTTCTAAATATAGGTATGATTTCTGTTTCTGAACCATGTCTAGAGTTTCCATGACAAGGTAAAATAAAGTGGGAAACCTGCTTTATCCCAACTTCAATCAGTGTTTCACAGATTACTACGATGTTTTTGTTACTGCTCTGAAATTTCTTGACTCCTAAATTATTACTTATCTTTATCTTATCATGTCTTCATAGTTTCTCTCTATAAATACTGAGATCAATCTGTTACATTCCTGTATTCTAGACCCAGACCTTAACCCAAAGTGCAGATCATCAAGTACTCAAATAAACATTAAAAATATATCTTGAATATACAATTTTGATTTAATATGTTATTTTAATAGCCCCCATAAAATGTAAGATATATATATAGTTTATTGTTTGGTTCTTTCCCCTTATTCATGTATTACTATTATTATTACTACAATTGAATATTCTTAGTATATTTACACCATTTTTGACATTTCACCAATTAGTTCACTTCTATTTCATTTTCTCTGGGTTAAATATTATGTTCACATTTTAAAAGAGTCTAAACATACTATTAGAATGTGTAATATTTCTAATTATCATTGCTGGGTTCTTAAATATGGCAAATTTCTGACAGCACAGAAAGTAAAAGGAGATGAAAGAAGCCAGAGAAACTCTATCAAATATGTAGTTTTAGCAGTAACTATTTTAGTAATGATCATTTTCACAGAGCAATTGATTTTCAGCTAGAGGGAATTCCTTCACTGTTCCAGACAACAAATATTTATTAACTAGGATCTCAAGTTCAATTCTCAGAAAGGTTTTGCTTAGCAATCTCCCAAGCTACATTAATTGAGGGTGAATGTGAAAAACAGCAGTCTCCCAGATTACTTCTGATATTTCTTTCCTAACTTCACTCAGCTTTCTATTTCTACCTTTATATCATTTCTTCAACTCTTGTCTTTTAAGCTTTTCTTTTTGACAATTTCCCCCCACTTCTCTTCTTTATAAGTGCCTCCAGAGTTGGTAAAATCACAAAGATTTCCGGTTCAAAGATTATTGTAAAACCAGTGCTATGTAGCCAATGGTTGCAAGCAAAATAATTTTGAGTACCAAGGTCACAGACAAGAGCACTACTCAAAACTAAGGAGAAAACAGAGTGTGCTTTGCACAAACTGTAACTGGACCCTGGTCTTTGCTTCAGGCAAAATGCCTTTACTTGCTTTAATCTTATATCTCATTCTTGCTCTGGACCATGGTCAGTGAAAATCTACTGCTAATTTGATATAAATTATATGATTTTGATATAAGTTATATGATTAAGGTGATTCCTAGGCTTCTTTCTCTCATATTAATATTTCAAAATAGTAGTGGAGTAAAGAACTGGGTTCTTCCACTTTCAACCAGCAAAATGCATCACAATGAGTTCCCATAGAAAGGATTGCTATGTAGCCACCTAATCCTATATCTCAGTGCTAAACAAATATAAACAGACTAGAGAATACAAGAGTACTTACTGTATCACTTTTCTTAGGTTGCTGCCCCTGTTCTACTGTTTCTCAAGTTTAGGGTACTGAAAAGTCATGTGAGGTGCTTATTAAACTACAGATTCCTGGACATTATCATTAGAGATAATATTTGGTAGGTCTCAAATGAGATCCAGGAATCTCTGAATTTACTACATATCTTAACTGATTCTGATGCAGGTGATCAGAAACACTACTTTGGGATTTTTACTATTGACCTAAAAGCTAATGATCCTTATTGTTTCTACTACTGGCCAACTATTTTCAAATTGTTTTGGTTTCTCCATTTCAAAACTGAGAAGATAAATCTGACCACTCTGATTCCTTGGGGTTAGATAAAGTTGAACACGGTTATGCTGGCATTTATTCTAGAAGACAGACACCAATATGCTAAACAAAAAGAACTGCCTGCTTTAAATGAATAATTAAAATAACAACTACATACAAATAATAAATTAAAACCAAAATAATCAGGAACAGAGAAAGGACTGGGAGGAGGGAGGGCAACCCTTTTTTAGGTAAACCAGAATCATCTCTCTCTATAATAAAGTTTCTCAGTCATAACCCATAATATCCTCATACTGCAGGGAGCTGTCACAGAATGTACCTCCTTATGAGGCAGTTTTCTTTGGTCCGTGGGTCTGCCCTGCCTACTGGGGTGTGTCAAGCCTGATAATTTCTTTTCTTTTCTTTTTTTTTTTAACTTTTTTTTTATTGAGTTATAGTCATTTTACAATGTTGTGTCAAATTCCAGGGTAGAACACAATTTTTCAGTTATACATGAACATACATGTATTCATTGTCACATTTTTTTTCACTGACAGCCACCAAGCCTGATAATTTCTGAAGGAGAAATGTAAGCCAATGCTTTCCACCAACATCAGAAACTAGCCCTGATAAACATGTAACCCCATTCACATTAATTATTAAATTCTCTTAGAAAGAATCTATCCTAAGGAAAAAATCTAAAATACAAAAAAAAAGTATATCAAAAAAACTTTTAGGCTAGTGATTATTTCTGCAGGGGAGAAAGAGAACAGGATGTGACCAGAGAAGCACACAGGTGGGCTTCTAAGTTACGGGCAATGTTTTATTTCTAAAATTGGAAGTGGAAACTTTGCTGTTCATTTTATTATTAACCTTTAAGTTGTTTATGTATGCTTTATATAAATTTTATATTTGATATAAAACATCATAAATTTTAAAAATTATACGAAAAAAGCTGTATTTCTAAATATAGCCATTTTAGTGTTACTTACAATAACAACAGCATAAAATGGAAGCAGCCTATTTGTTGGAATGGGCAAAGTGAACACTGGTTCAACCATATGCTGAATGAAATACTATTCAGTTATCTTAAATATGGTTATATAGTCTATGGGAAAAAAAGCTTATGATAAGTTACCAAAAATTCATGCGACAAAATCTTCTAATTGTATTATTATAACCATGTAAAATAGTTCAAATAATAAGAATGCATGCTACTATGATATTGTGATTATTTTTATCAAAAGGGATTTGAGTGTTTTCCCCCTTGCTTTTTCTAATTATCCTTAGTATAGTTATGTTGTTTTTAATATTTAAACTTTCTATTACAAAAGAAAAAAAAAGATTTCCCCAGGAAGCATATTTTGGTTCCACTATAAATTAACATGACCAGAATTATACTGGCTTCTAAGGTTTTATACAGGGAAAAGTTTTCATGAAAAACAATAAAAAGTCAGAAAGCAACATCTTTCCCTCAGGTGTTTCTTAGTAGCCTCTCAGCTTCTGCACCTCGGAAATCACATGCCTTGTGCTAAGATTCCGACTGTTTGCCAAAAGTTGAGTTTCCTCTCTTTTTGGTTCCTATTTTTGGCCAGCCTGCCTTTCCATCACCAACGACCTCTGGTATCTTGGTCACATACACCTCATAGCAAGAAGCTGACTAATCCTAAAGCTGGGGCGGCTTATTAAGCAATCTTTCACATGGTGCCCATTGCTACTCATTGCACAATATATTTGACTAGGGATGATAAATGCCATGGTTTACATTTGACTCCAGTCACCTTGTCAGTGCCAGCCACTGAAGTGTGTAAATATCACCCACTGCCGTTAGAAAGACACTGACATTATGTTCCAGGCTTCCTAATGTTGTGTAACATGAGAGAGGGAACCCGGGGAGAACATATGAGGGAGAATCAGAAGCAGATGAGGATATTAATCACTTTCTGCTTTATTTCTGAAAGAAAAAAAAGCTGGACGCTTGTAAGTCGTAGCTACAAATACACTTATTTCTAAGATGTAGAATTTAAGAACTAGAACAAGTAAACAAATCAACATTCTTAATATGTTTCTATTAACCCATTAACAAGAAGAATAAGTAAGTCTGTTTGAGGAAGGAATATTTTTTCAGTCACTAAAATAGGTCAAATGGGGAAAAGCAATTGTCCTACTATTAAAAATTTTGTCGTAATTTTATCAATGTTACAATACAGAATGCATCTGAAGAAATCACTATGAAAAGAAGGTTCTGTGTTTTGTTTCTTGAGACTACAAGTTGCCTCTTAAAAAAACCCTGCAGCCATTCTCAGGTTGGAGGGGAAAAATGTAAATGAGAGGAGAATAAGAGTTTCAGGTGTGATTTGTCCTCAGAATAAATATTATCTTACCCAGATCATTAAGTCTGTGGGAATATGCAGCACATATAGTTTGGTACATTTACTGAAGCTAGATTAGTTATTCTTAGAGTCTTCTATCTCCCTGATGTACACAGTGTAACAGTAAAGCTAATATAAAAGCCACATGCAAATTTTGTTTGCTAATAAGATTCCAGACTACTAATGAAAGGCCATGGGGTTCTTTAGCTAAAGAAAACAAGAATATCTACCTATAGGTTCTTTTGAGTATGAAAGAAGAGCAAATCTACTTCTTTATTTGGTTACAAACATTGTGTTTTTAAATAGTGTAAGAGAGTAAGGCAAAGGCTAGCTTTCCTCTGATAAGGTAGGATCATATGGAAAGTTATGCAATGGTTAGCAAGATTACACTTCAGTCAGTCTAGCCACAATCCTCAAGATTGAGATGGAGTAAGTCCCTTAGAATAAGTACCTTGGCATAATAGGTGTGAATCATATCAGGACACACTAACCAAATCTCCTACTTTGACCTATTCATTAATATTCATAAATTACCATGGTCAGAACCTCATCAACCAACAAAATCTGAGTGTAGAAGGTGTTTCCAGCTCAGATTTGTTTCCAACAGAAGCCAAAGGCCAAAACTCACCTACTACTTGATGACTCACCAGTAACTACCTTATTCTAGGTATAATTGGTATCACTGCTAAAATTCAATCCTTAAATTAAATGTCTATGACAAAGAATTTCACCTTTGACCCCTGGGTATACAGGAATTATTTCCAACCTCATTTTACCACAGTTATTATTGTTTTTTTGGTGAGGCCAAAGAAAATGGCCAAAATAGATTTTACGGGTCATACCCTAAATGATGGTGATTCTGGCTCCACCTCATTCAAAATCACTTACAAGGTGAATATGATTATTTTCTTCCCTAAAACCAAAACAAAACAAAAAACTGATAGGAAGAGTAGATCTCACACCTAGGATAACAGGAGGCTAAGACAACATATTAAATCTACTCTAAAGACCCAGATATTCCTATTTTTCTCCCAAACACATTTCAAATAGCTGATTGACTAAAGTATTCCTGATCTTTACACTGGACTATGACTGGATTTTTTTAAATGAATTTAGCTGAAGAACAGGTATTTACAATATTGTTGGGAGTCTTCATAAGATCATTATTTTATTTGTATTTTCTTCATAGAAATATACCTATGAAGTAATTTGCAAGTTGAAGGATTTTTTTTACAAACCATATTGCAAACAGCAATAGATCATCTGAAGTAGTTTTCATAATTTATTTATTCTCAGTCATTTTCTCTCTCTTATTGGAATACTAGCCTATAATATTATAAAGGTTTTGACTTTCTTTCTGCAC
The DNA here is from genome assembly GCF_048564905.1 of Vicugna pacos. Taxonomy (NCBI): domain Eukaryota; kingdom Metazoa; phylum Chordata; class Mammalia; order Artiodactyla; family Camelidae; genus Vicugna; species Vicugna pacos. The sequence continues at coordinate 39,055,888 of NC_132992.1, read as the reverse complement.
ATTAGCTGCTTAGACTAGAATTACAAGAGAATGTCTCTTCTCTGTGGTAGGACCTATACTTGGGAGAGTGGCACATTTAAAATCAGCAGTAAAGTACTGCCAAATGCTATTCTCTTCATTTCTGAATTAAGGAAATTGAAGCCCAGGTAGTGACTAAATGTTTTAATCTGGATTACAAAATTATTCAATGGGTAGCAAGCCATTAATAGATGCTAAGACTTTTGATTCAAAACTCAGTCTTTCCATTAAACCATATTATTTTAGATAAACACAGTATTAAAAACTATTAAAAAGGGAAAATATCTGAGGGAAATAGAAGCTATAAACTGAACACTTTGAAAAATTTTAATAATAGCTTAAAATGAGCCAATATATGATGTACACAGCAATGATAAAGGTAAATACATAGGTAAATGTAAAAGACAGTATAAATGTTATTTTTGTTTGTAACTCTTTTATTCTCATATCTGATTTTAGAGACAACTGCATAGAGCAAGGATTATAAAACTGAGTTAATGGGTTACAATGTATAAAGATGTAACGGGTATGTCAATAATAGCACAAAGGAGAAGAGAGGAAGCAGAGCTATATGGAATAAAAATTTTGTATACTATTGAAATTCAGTTGGTATTTATCCAAAGTTGATTGTTTTTAAGATGTTAACTATAATCCCTAGCACAAACAGTAAGAAAAGGACTCAAAAACATACAATAAAAGAAACAACAAAGGAATCAAAATGGCATACCAGAAAATACCTATTTAACACAAAAGTAGTAATGGAGAAATGGAGGAAGAAAGTTGACACAAAACAAAAAACAAAATGGCAAATGTAAAAACATCATAATTATATTAATTGTAAATGGATCAAACACTCCAATGAAAAGGCATAAATTTGCAGAATGGGTAAGAAAATGATTCAACTATATGCTGTCTCTAAAAGGCAAATTGGATTCAAAGACACAAATAACTTGAAAGTAAAATAATGGAAAAATATATACAATACAAAAACAGTACCCAAAAGAGAGCTGGAGTGGCTATTCCAATTTCAGACAAAATAGATTTTAAGACAGCAATTGTTAATAGAGGCAACAAAAGATATATTATAAAGATAAAAGGGTCAATCTGTTAGGAAGATGTAACAACTATAAATGTATCTGCACCTAACGAAAGAGCCCTAGAATACATGAAGTAAAAACTAACTAAATAACTAAATAAATAAATAAATGAATAAATCTTTAATAAAACTAAAAGGAGAAATTGACAATTCAACAATAATGGTTGGAGACTTCACTATTCCACTTTCAATGATGGCTAGAATAATCAAACAGATGATCAATGAGGAAAAAGAAGACTTGAACAATACTATAAACCAACTAGACCTAAGAGGCAATCACCTGACAAAAGCAGAATGCACAATCTTCTCAAGTATACATGGAAACATCTCCATGACTTAACAAAATAAGCACAAAACTTGTACACTGGAAACTATAAAATATCATTGAAAGATTAAAGAAGAATTAAATAAATGAAAAGATACCTCATGTTTATAAATCAGAAAACAGTATTAAAATGGCAATACTCTCCAAGGATAGAAATTCAGATCAATGAAACATAATTGAGGATGTGGATATATCTTCATATTTATGGTCAGTTGATTTTCAACAAGGGTGCCAAGGTAAGTTATGGAGAAAGAACAGTCTTTCCAACAAACAGTGCTGAGACAACCGGATATTATATGCAAAGAAGAATGAATTTGGCCTTCTACATCACAATGTATATGAAAATAAATTCAAAATGGATCATAAACTTAAAGAGCTCAAAAAATTCTTAGAAGGAAAATCATTTTAAAAAAAGGGGAAAAAAGAAAAAAATTTAAAAAGAAATAATAAAACTCTTAGAAGAAAACATAAACATAAATCTCTACCATCTTAGATCAGGCAATGATTTCTTAGATTCTGAAAGCACCTGTGACAAAAGAAAAAACAGATAAATTGGACTTTATAAAAATTTAAAACATAATATTTCTGTGCTTCAAAAAACACCAGCAAGAAATTGAAAAGGCAACCCACATGATGAGAGAAAATATTTGCAAATTATATCTCTGACAAGGGACTTATATCCAGAATATGTAAAGAACTCTTACAACTCAACAATGAAGAGAGAAATAACCTAGTTTTAAAATATGCAAAGGATTTGAATAGACATTTCTTTAAAGAAGGCATATGAATAGCCAATAAGCACATAGAAGACACTCAACATCATTAGTTATTAGGGAAATGCAAATCAAAATCACATGATACTACTTCACACTTACTAGGATGGCTATAACAAAAAAGACACTTTTGGCTGGAACTGCCATCTTCCAGTAATTCGCCAAAATGACCAACAAAAAGGGGAAAGAGGAGAAGCATCTGTTATATGTTCTTTAGGCCTTTAAGAAAACATGTTTCTCCTTTCATGTACATGCAAATCTGTACGGAAGGTAATATTGGAGACCTGACAGGAATGGGCACTCTTCAAAACAGAATGCCTCACAAACATTACCATAGCAAAATTTTAAAAGTCTACAATATTACTCAGCAATGTTGGAATTGTAAACAAATGAGTTATGGGCAAGATTCTTGCTAAGAGAACTAATGTTTTTGCTAAGAGAACATATTGAGTGTATCAAACACCCTAAGAGCCAACACAGCTTCCTGAAACATGTGCAGGAAAATGATCAGTAAAAGAAGGAACCCAAAGAGAAAGGTACTTGGGTTTAACTAACATGCCAGCTTGTTCTGCCCAGAGAAGCACACTTTGTAAAAGCCAATGGAAAGAAGCCTGAGCTGCTGGAACCCATTCTCTATGAATTTATGGTATGATAGGTACAAAGAAAAAAGGCTTCTGGACTGTTTAAAATATAAAGACAGATAACAAATGTAGAACCCTCATATAATGTTGGTGGGGATGTAAAATGGTACTGCTGCTTTGGAAAACATTTGGAAGTGCCTCCAAAAGCTAAAGTATATGGCTCAACAGTTCCACTCCTAGGTATATATCCCAGAGAACAGAAAACATGTATGTCTACCAAAAATTCTGTACATGAAGGAGCATTATTTGTAATAGCCAAAACCTAGACACCCAAATGTCCATGAGCTGATGAATAAAGAAAATACTGTATATTCATACAATGGAATATTATACAACCATAAAAGGGATGAAGTTCTGATATATGCTGCAATATGGATGAACCTTGAGCACATAATGCTGAATGAAAGAAGCCAGATATAAAAGGCCACATGTTGTATGATATCATTTATACAAAATATCCAGAGTAGGCAAATTCATAGAGAAAGAAAATAGATTAGGTTTCTAGGGACTGAGAGCTGGAGAGGACATGGAGCGACTTCTAATGGGTACAGGATTTCTTTTTTAGGGTGATAAAATATATTGGAATTTGATAGTGGTAACTGCTGCACAACTTTGTGAATATACTAAAAATGATTGAACTGTACTCTTTTAAAGGATGAATTTTATATGAAGTATATTTCAATAAATTTATTATTAAAAGTATATATACACATAAATAATGTATACATGTATGTATATGTAAACTCTATACACAAAAAGGTATACACATATGTATGTATGTATGATATATATGATGCACACACATCAGAAAATTGAATATAAACCCAAAGAAACGGAATAATAAAAAATCTTAAAATCATACAATCATGATGATTTTCAAAGAAAAACTAGTATAGATAACATTTCCTTGAAAGATTAGTGGTTCATTTCCTTGGTCATGAAGCTCCCTGCCTTAATCTCTAGAATATCTCAGCATACCCACATTCCCATATTAATAATACATATATACAGTCTGCAGGTATTATCAAGTAATTGGCACTTAGCTAGTAAATCTAACAACCTGGGCTCCAAATTCATATTAAATTCTGATATACCCTCCTAGGTGTTATAAACAAGGATTCAGATAATCTATGGCAAATGACCTCCAGAGAAGTAAAAGATAATTTCGGTTTTGAATGACCTAGATGGATTTTTCTGCTAAGCAGCTTTACTTCAATAACTGCTCACCTCTTCCACTGTGCTATGGCAGACACACTGATCTCTGAGAGTAGAAGTTTAATCTTCAAGGCTGAAGGAAAGCAGCTAGTTTTCCTGGCTCAGCTAATCAAAGCCTGGCCCTCAGTCTTCTTTAGTTAGCTGATGAAAGGGATAAAAAATCTCCTTAAATAACACATGAGTTGGGATGGTGATGGGCAGATGAATTTTGGACTGTGGTGATGTAAGAAGGTCAAGAAAATAGCTTAAGAATTGTTTAAGGTCATATTAACTTCATATTATTTAATATGATTACAATCTCTAATGTGTATGACTTTTATATGCTTATATTTATGTTTAGAAAAAGGCCATACAAATGTTATTACAATGTTAATAATAATAATAGCCTCAAGGTAATGGGTGATTATTACTGTTTTTTCTTTCTATTCTTTTGGACTTTAAAATTTTTCTGCTGTACATTAAAAACATTTTTTTACTTGCAAAAGTGATTGTAAGAGAAAATCAAACACTGAAAAGAAGTATAAAACAAAAAATTGAAGTGCTCTCCCTATTCCCTTTATTCTAATCCACTTTTCAGGGGAAGCTAACAGTTTGATGTATATTCTTTTATTTATTTATTTATCTATCTATCTATCTATTTATTTATTTATTTAACATTTTTTATTGAGTTATAGTCAGTTTACAATGTTGTTGATGTATATTCTTTTAAACTTCTCCTTTTATTCATACTATATACAGAGTTTTAAAATGGGATCTTAATGTGTTTATGATTCTGCAACTTTCTATTCTGGTTTAAAATATCTGTCATTTCTCTAAGTCAGTCTTCCTTTAAACATCTGCACAGATTAAATTAATCTATGCAGATTTGTTCACTTTGCTATTGATGGGGCATGTGGGCTGTTTCCAAAATTTAATAAGTATAAAAATGTTGCAATAAACATCCTGCTGTATTTATTTTTCTGCACTCACACTACCATTTCTATGGACTTGATTCCTCAAGGTGTATTTCTCTTTATCATGGTGTGTGGAGGAGAGAGTGGGGGATCATTTAACCCAAAGAGATAGAGCTTCTGCAGCCAGGCTTTCTGGATTCAGAACCTTTGTTGTTTACCAGCTGTATGACTTTATACAGATTACTTAACCTTTATAGGCCTTGACTTCCCCATGTATAAAACGGAGGCAATAACATTATCTCTCTTGTGGGGTTGTTAAGAGGATTAAGTGAGTTAGTAACTATAAAGCACTTAAGGGAGGCAGGGTATATATAGTTCAGTAATAGAATGCTTGCTTGGTGTGCCTAGTGTCCTCAGTTGAATCACCAGTACCTCCATTAAAAATAAATAAACCTAATTACCTCCCCCGTAAAAATAAAAAAAATTAAAAAAATTTTAAAAAGCACTTAAAGGGTGCCTGCACATAGTAAGCTCTTAAACACATAAGTAAATATACAAGTTAACTTGTGTTTTTAAATTAATTTTTAAAATACCTGTTCCTTTTTACTATCCCCTAGAATGTTACCTCTTTAATTTATTATATAACAAAACATAAAAGAACTTACTTAAACTATTTTAAGTTTTAAAAAATTTAAGTAAATAACTACAGTAAATCTCTCCATAGACATTAGGTTAAATGATGCCACAATTTAAAATTAAGAAACATTTCCATAAGATTGTCTCAAAATACTGTATGTCAGTATTGCTTTATTTATCTCCCTAGACCTCCCATATATTAAAAAAAATCATTTCTATTATGAGATTTTCAAATACAAAAGCACAGATAGTAGCATAATGAACCTCCATGTACTTATTACCCAAACTCAGTAGTTATCCTCAATACATGGCCAATTGTGGTTCATCTTTACTCTACCCACTATCCTCTCAAATTATTTTGCAGTAAATCCTAGTTACCATATTATTTCATCTGTAAATATTTTAGTATGCTTCTCTAAGCGATAAGGACTCTTTATTGTTTTTTAGGAAATATAACCATTATGCCTTTATCAAAGATCAATAAAATTAACAATAATTCCTTAATAGTAAATATCCAGAAGGAGAAATTTCTAATATATATTTCTATATAATTACTGTTTTCCTCTAATACACATTTTAAAATATGTGATAAGAAAATAGAATTCTTTACAGAACTTAGGTTCTTGAAATTCAGTGAATTTTTGTGAATCAGATCCTGCTTTTCCTTTCACTAAGTTATAAAGTACTTATTATGTACCTGAGTATGCTAACAAAGAGTAACAACATTTTTTTTTTTTTGCCTTGGAGCAAGAACAACTAACTAGGAACATAAAGCACACAAGTTTTACAACTATTACTTGTTTTTTGTCTTCAATACCAAGGGATATATTGTGGATACAGTGAATGTTGTAAAAAATTGTCAAAATTCTAGAATTTATTTTTAAATATATCATTTTTGAAATCTCTAGAAAAGAATGATTCCAAGAAGATGGTATTACTAAGAATTAGTCATCTCAAGCTAAACTTACTATCTTGTTTTTTAGCTTTCAATTTTGAAATAAGTTTACTCACAAAAAGAAACTGCAAAAAAAATAAAAAGAATTCTTATTTATGTCCTTTACCCAACATCCCCAAATGCTATTATTGGGATGCCACAGCTGAAGTAAGTGGATTTCAAGAAGGCATTTGACAGTATTTCCTTTAAAATCTTGGATACAAATATGTCCATTCTTTACTATAAGACTTAACTTTGGTTTTAATTTTCTTAGTGTTGTCACTTTTTAAAATAAAAATATGTTAAAATTCTTGTTGCCAAGAAGGAGATAAGTGGGTCAGGTGATCAATACTGTTAAGTAAAGTCACAGTTACCTAAACAACTACACCAAGAGAATGTTAGTTAGTGGATAAATAACTGCTTGGTGAAAGGTTTGTGATGTGCCAGAGCCTTTGTTTTGGCCATGTTCTGTCCAATATCTTTATCTAATTGACCACCAACAAAGAATTTGGAGGGATGGTTGATACATTTCACTACTCAATCAGGATTCAAAGAGATTGCCACAGGATGCAGCACTGAGACAGAACCAACAAGATGAAATTTAATAAGTCTAAACATTAAGGACAAAAATACCAACTGCTAAATTAAAAGACTGAAGGAAAGCTGGCTTGGCAGTTTAGGAAGAAAGAAGTGAGGGCTTTTGTTTACTGCAAACTCTGTGTGAGCCAAAAGAGTGATGTGACTACCGCCCTCCCAAACTAATGCAACAGAAGACTGCACTCCTCTGTCCTGGTCTGACCAATCTGAAGCACTGTTTTAGGCTTAGGAATCAGTTAATGAATGTCAGGAGAAACTGGAACATGCTCAAGGAGGGTAAAGCTATTGAAGGAACGAGATTTATTTTGCCTGGAGAAGAGGGGACATGGGAACATGACTGTTGTCTTCAATTGTTTGGTGACCTATCCTATGGAAGAAGGAGCAGACCTAGCACCCTAGAGAGCAGAACTAACAATGCAATAACATTAACAGCTGGCACTTTTGAGTGTTTAATACGTGGTAGGCATTTACATGCATTATCTTGTTTAATATAATTATTCTAGGGGTTAGTTTCTATTAATACCTTAGTCTTACAGATTAGAAAAACAAAATCCAGAGAGGCCAAGGCCATACAGACAGTAAGTCAAAGTAGCCAATATCCATAATGAATTAATACTTATAATACATTTAGAAGATGTTAGGACATGATAAATGCCTAATAAAATTTAGCTGCAATAATAATAAGTATTATTATAATTATATTTAAATATTATTACTGTTGTATTGATGTAAGCCAGTGGTTCTCAGCCTTGACACATTAGAGTCACTTGGAGCACTTTGAAAAGTCCTGATGCCTGGATCCTACCTTCAGAGATTCTCACTGGAGTGGTCTGAGGTATGGCCTGAGCATCTGACATTTTAAAAGTTCCCTACGTAGAGAAAATACTTGCAAAAGACATCTGATAAACACTATTATCAAAATCTACAAAGAATTCTTAAATTCAACAAGGAGAAAATGAACAATCTGCTTAAAAAATGGGCAACAGATCTGAATAAGCACCTCATCAAAGAAGACATACAGATAGCAAATAATCATATGAAAAGATGCTCCACATCACATGTCATTAGGGAACTGCAAATTAAAACAATATGATACACCTTTTAGAATAGGCAAAATCCAAAACCAAATGCTGACAAGAAATGTTGAGCAACAGAAACTCTCATTCACTGCTTCTGGAAATGCAGAAATGATACAGCTACTTTGTAAGATAGTTTGGCAGTTTCTTGCAAAACTGACAGCTAAGGTTGAGAACTACTGGCCTAGGTTCTTTGCATACATAATCTCCTTCAACTCTTCTAACACTCATCTGATTATGTAGCTGTTGTTATCCTATATTACACAGGAGGAAACTGGGGTTTGGAGGGACCAAATAATTAAACCAAGTTGACCCAGCTAGTAAAATGGGAACAGGATCTCACACATTGGTCTGCCAGCTCTCATGTGTCTAGTCTTTTTTTTACCATACCACTTAATAACTGGAGCTGGTAGATCAAAGTAAAATGCATTTCCTCATGAATTATTCCCCAATACTGGAAGTAACATAGAAGAGGTTGGATAACAAGTCAGGGATGGCACAGAGATTACTACATTGTTTTTTTCATCATGAGGGAAGATAGAGTCAGTTATCTTTAACATTTCTTCAGACTCTAAGAGCCAAAGAGTTGAAGGCCTGGGTTTTGAGAACCAGACCTGTCCCTTAGAATCTGTGAGACCCTGAGCAAGTCACGTAACTTCCCTGAGCTTTCCTTTTATGTAATGATACCTATGCTGTTAGATCATTTTTATACATAATATTATGTGAGGATTAAATAATAATATATGTTAAAGTCTTTTGCAAACTGTAAAGCTTTATAGAAATCCATTTTAAGTTTAAGATGGCTAATCATCCTAAAACCTGCATCACATCACAGCACTTCTTTGTTTATAACAACCAAAGGCTCTTCATCGCCCAGAGAGTAGCATTGTTCACCCAAAGTTTGGACTCCTTAGCATGGTGTACAAGACCCTTAGCTAACTGCTTCCAATTAATCTCAGTGCTCTCTTCCAGCCACTATGTCCACCCTAGGTTCCAGCCAAATTTAATTTCTTACTCTTCCAAAATGACAGGCCACATTCTTTCATACTCAGAGCCTCACAGAAATTCAGGGAACCCAGAGGCACTTCCATTTCCAATTAAAAGTTGAAGAAATGCCCAGGTAGACATCTTTTTTTGTAGAGTGTTTGAAATGTTGACAGCTAACAATGCTTCTGATACATTAAAAAAAAAGTAATGCCATATAACTGTGTTATTCATAAGATAACAATATTTGTTTCAAAAATAATTCATTGCCATGCCAACTAGTGGGATAAGAGTTTAAATCTGAATGATGAATATTTCCCTTTTTGATCCTGTGAATGGATCCCAGTGACTGTGTATATATTGAAGATTCTTCATCAAAGTGGGGCCTACACTAAAAGGCAATCTGTTCCCTCTGCTCCCCCCAGAGGAGCCCTCTCCACACCGCTGTGCCTTTCCATGAGGTCTACCTGATATCTTATCAGCTCCAATTCAACGTCTGAGATCAAGTTCACACACTATTTTTGAAGCCTTCCAAGATGTCATCCCCTTCATGATGTTCCCAGTGTACTTGACAAAATTATGAGATAAGTACAATCAGAGAGGCAGAAACGGTAGAGGTAGTCACATCTACTTTCCCCTAGACTTATAGTTTAGTTTATTGAAGATGAGGTCTGTGGTGACTTATTCATTGTACCTTGCACTGTGCCTGGCACATGGTAGTTCTCAAATGTTCATTATTCTTAGATTCTGACATCAAAGTGAAATTGTAACATGTAAATATATCTTGGTTTCTTGGGACACATATCTAAGTATGGTCAGTTGCTTTCATCTAGATCTTCTGTTTTCTTCAGGGATTTATTCCTTTTTTTTAATGTTATTATTCTGAAATCTCATATCTGAATTTTAAAAAATGATAACAAAATCACAATAAAATTCATAGCATTTTTGGATAAGGTTTCTTTAAAGCATACAACAACATACTCATTAATTTTGGGGGTAGGAAGTGGGTGATATAAACAGAGGGAATAAAGGAAAATACACCTTAAAATCTTAGTACAGTGTAGTCTCTTTTTCTAATTTTTCTATTTTCTGTTAATAGCATCAAAAAAAAAAAAACCCTAACTGGAGTTAATCATTTAAATTTTGATATCTTTTAAAAAAATATTTTAAAGACTTATTTCTTATTCATTCTTATTGCCAATAACTAGACCCTTCCTTCCTCCACTATTGGAGGATTTTAACAATCTCCCAGTTAATCTCTTTGTCTAGTTAGCCCCTTTTAGGCATTCTGACACTCTTGCCCTGTACATCTTTCTAAGACTCTTAGAACTTCTCCAGTCAATGTTCTAGTCCAGAACTTGTACTTACTTGAGCCTAAATTCTGCATCCCACACATTTAAGTCTCTGCTTACTTTAGGTTCTACCTTTTCCCTGTATCATTGATTAATGCTGGTTCTTCGCTTGGGGCACAGGTCCTTTCTTTTGTCTCAGAACATACCAGACTTTGCTTGTATTATTCCTCCTCCCTTGCAGTGTTCACATTCTAACTATTCTTCATGGTCCACAAGGAACGCCACTTTCTCCTTGAAGATTTTCCTGGCAGTTGCAAGCCACTTTCATAGTTCGCAAATAATTATTCTCATGTGTTGTAGTTGTGTCAAGATAGTGGAATTCTGTACTGTTTTCTCTTAATTTGATCTGATAACAGGAGACCTAGGGACCCTTACCTGCGACAGTGGTATATCATCTACAGACATCTTAAGTGCAAATCTGTAATTTCCAAAATACTACTTCTTATGTAGCAGCTCCTCTGATTGCTTAAAGGAACACGTCTCAAATATTATCATGTAATATTCATTTTTGTTTAAAAGATGAAAAAGTGAGAAAGTGAGAGTACAGTGGGTGTCTGGGGCATGGGTTTACTTTTCTCACAAACCAAGGGATTCATTATTGATAAAAAAAAAAAGAAAGCTATATTCACATTTTCAATTAATTACATCCTAAATATCTCCAAGTACGTCCCATAAGCAGGTATATTTTGTTTTCAATGCGTGTGACATTAAACGTTTGAAGGGAATTATTATGGACATACTTAAGACCACAAACCACAGGAAAAAGTCCAAAGCACACTCGTGGTGCTGCTGCTTACTGGGGATGCCACTGCTCTGAATTTACGATTTTTGGAGCCTCAGTTCTCTGGTCTGTACAATGGAGATAATAATACTTGGTAATATTTACCTTCTACGGTTGTGGTGAAAGGTTTTCTTTCTCGTGAACTGCGGGGCGGTTTGCCTCCCGGGATCGAAGGGAGGCGCTTTTCCTCCCGCGACGCACTTCCGTGCGCGAGGACAGGTGGCCAGGGGGTTCGCCGGGCCGGGGCGGGAGGCCAGGCGAGGGCAGGTCGGGCCTCAGCTTTGACGTGCAGCGCGGGGGGCCTTCAGCAGGAGCACGCTAAATCTGTACACACCGTGCAAAAGACGCTGAGCGTGCGTGCACCCGTGTGCGCGGGGTATTGGGAGCGCGCTGGGGTTGACAGCGAAACGTGAAGGCGCAGGGCGCACCATAGAAAGCGACAGCGGACCTGGCTGAGGCAGTCCGAGGCCCGAGTGGGCCAGAGCGCCCGGGTAGCGGCGGCAACGCGTCTGGCCACCGGCGCTCCGGGTTGGCGCCGTCGCAACGCGGGCGGAGGTGTCGGGGGGGGGGGTCTCCTCAGCGCCCCACGTGGCGGCTGGCGGGATAGCAGCTGGGAGAGCCCGTTTGCTCCGCCTCCGCCGCGCACGGCTGCCCTCCGCAGCTTCCCCGCCTGGTTCTCACCCGTCCCTCCTCCCTTCCCCCTCCCGGTTCGCGATGGACGCGGCCTCCCCCCGCCGCCGCCGCCGCCGGCAGCGCCGCGCGGGCCTCTGAACTGCTGGGCCTGAGGAGCCGCGTGCCGGGGACGGGACTTGCTGCAGCCGGTCCGGGGAAACTATCGCTTCCCTGTCACCAGGTCCCCGCGGAGGAAGGGGAGGGACGAGGTGCGGCTTTTCCTGTGCCGCCTGCCCGGCTCGACCTGCGCGGCCTGCGGCTTCCTGGGAACTCGAGGGCCGCGGCCGGGCCTGGCTCTGCCCGCGGCCTGCTTGGAGCTGGACCGGAGTCGTTTTGGACGACAAGCCCGGGTAAGAGCTTGAGGGAAGGGGAGTCGGGAGCGCCTTGGGCGGTGGGAAGGGCCAGGCTGGTTCTGGGATTAGGGATGCTCCGCGGCGGGCTGGGAGCGAGACCTCCGGCCCCTGGTGAGGTCGGCGGGGCTGCTGCCGACTCACCGTTTAGACCCTTTGTTCCCGCCCCCGGCCCTGCCCGCGGCGGGACCCGGCCAGCCAGAGCCCGAGCCCACAGCGGGCCCCTATTGCCCTTGAGAAGTGTTCGCCGCCCCGCCGGCCAGAGACATCCCGCCGGGCCTCGGAGTTCCGGGCGCCGCTCCCCGGAGACCTATCGCCCTGCGGGGCCGGCGGCCTCCTCTCGGGCAGAGAGGTTTGCCGCTCCTCCTCCAAAACTTCCCCTTCCTTCTAGACACAGGTAGCTAACTTAGTCGGGTTTGGTGCCGAGAAACCCGAACGCGGTGCGCGGCGTCGGCTGGGCCCGGAGTGTTGGGTCATCTCTGCTGGTCGCCGCCGTTGGGTGCCCACCGGGACCTGCCGCTGGATTTATACACCTGCAGCTGATTTACGTGGGCCCCCAAGCTGTTCTCCCGTGAGGGCGCTTACGAGCTTTTGTAATGACTTGCTTATTGGGGCTGCTTCTCTGTTGCTGCTGCTGTTTTTAACCAACTGCCCCATTCTGTAGGGATGGGGAAAGAGGGCCGTAGATTGGCCTATATTTTGATCCGTAATATGGTAGTCCACTGCACTTACTTTTAGCATTTCTTTTTAAACTTTTAAGAACAGTTGCCAGGACTGCCAGAATTCCTAATCAAGTCTTTATTCATCTTATATCTAATTATCATTTGTATTTGGACAATTTAAGAATAGCCGTAAGTCAATTGAGAAGTCAGCAGAATTTGTGAAATTGGAGGTAATTTTGAATTAGAAACTTAATTTGGAGGAGGTTTGGATCATAGTGCTTAGTCTCTTTAAAATACTGAATGTAAGTAACCCTTATCGGAAGATCAATTTCGGGTGAAGGAGTGGGAAAGAAGTTTGCTGGGAAAAAGAAAGAACCTTTAGTGAGGTTTTGTTTGCCTTTTGGCACAGACGTTAGTGATAGCAGTAGTGGGATCTGAAGCTTGTTTGACTATCTTTGACAAAGATGGCTCTGGTTTCCAGTTAAGCAGCAACCTAATCAGCTTATACTCAGGCAAAACTGGTTTTTATTTAGAGCTATATATGAAGTTAAACCGGAGAAATAAGAAAAGTTGAAAACCTGCATTAAACGGTCTATCCAAACATACTTACGAGTCTTCTCTAATTCCTAGGAGGATATCACGCAAATTTGGTTCTAGCCGATGTAAAAGAAAGATTTTAAAAGTCGAGCTGATCAGTCCTGGACATTTAAAGGACTTTTTGCCTTTATTCTTTTAATTTAAGCAAAGAGGCTTAAAAAAAAAAAAAACCATGGCAGATGTGGATCCGGATACATTGCTGGAATGGCTACAGATGGGACAGGGAGATGAAAGGGACATGCAACTAATAGCCCTTGAACAGCTATGCATGCTGCTTTTGATGTCTGACAACGTGGATCGTTGTTTTGAAACGTAAGTACATCCCTTCATTATCTTCCTTTGGGGTTGCTGTAGTGACATCTACACAACAGGTTTTCAACCATTTCCTGATTTTAGTTTGTGTAGAATTTTCTTTAGTTACTTTTGAAACTATCTTTTTAAAAGTTTTTGCTGGGGGGAGGGTATAGCTCAAGTGATAGAGCGCATACTTAGCATGCATAAGGTCCTGGGTTCAATCCCCAGTACCTCCTCTAAAAATAAATAAAACCTAAAAAAAAAAGTTTCTGCAGTTTTGCCTGTACACTTTTCTGAGGAATAAAAATTAGTAGGCGAACTAATTCCAGTATTGATAATTGAGGTGACACAAATACATGTTTGTTGAATGAATAGAAATTGGTAGGGAATACTAATTTTAACTCAGAGCTTGATTAATTCATTTTCAAAACATATTATGACCTGGGAAAGTACAAATGCTTATCTTCTCTAAAGTTGGCTATTTCTATATAAAGAAATTGGCTGGAAATTGACATGAAAATATAGATGATAATGAACATGTTTCCAACTCCCCTTTCTTCATTGGTGTTAAGTCACATGACTGTACTTTTGTTAAAGCAAATCATTAGTTGGTGAATTTCAGTTTGGAGGTAAATTGGATGTTACTAATATAGCATACTTTTGGGAATAGTAGAAACCTATTTTGAGGTTTGGAGAGTTTAAAAAGTTTTATTCAGAGGTTATGTAGAATTTGCAGAAATGTAAAGGAATCATTACTAGATTGGCCATTAATGCCATGTTTTTCCTCTTAATGTGATACTTGCCCAGTTAGATTAACTGTTCTTCTGAATGCTGAACACATGTTTGGTTTTCACTGTTTATTTTATATTTATATTTACAATTTTGAATTCCATTAATAAGTAAATGAAAATGCAGATGCTTCTGTATCTGTTTTAATGCCTTTTTGAGGTAATTAGTAGAAAATGTTTGAGATGTTGACATAAAATTCAGTGTAATTATTAAATTTCTTTGAGATGGGAATAAAGGCTATATTCAATAAATTGACAAAATAGTTTTAATTGTCTTTATTTTAAATGAATAATTAATGAAGATGAACTAATAAATGAATAATTAATAGTTCTTAGTTAAGAAGCCCATTGAAACAGTACTGTTACGATAAAAATCCTGATGAACAAAGTTTCCAAATCACGATCTGTTAGTGACCCATTTATTTCAACTAGTGATTGTTATTGACAAACTTTGAGAGCATAATAATTTAGACCCTCTGATAACTCTTACTTTGGCAGGATTCATGGAAAAGTGAAATTGATTTTTGAGTATTCATAGATTTCATTAGAGCATTTTCATTAACCTGAGAATTATTTTTGCTATTTTAAAAAGTAAGTCATACTTGCCAGTCAAATCAACTACCATTTCGTATCTTCTATTGTGTACTGATATATAGTACAGGTATTTGTAATGTTAAAAAGTGTTAACACAGTTTTAAAGAAACTTCTTAAAATATAAAACTCATCCTTATGTAAAATCCTACCATCCTAAAATAATTGTTACTCTTTTCATTTTCCCTTCCAGGCTTTGTTCATATTTGATATAATACAGATGAAATTAAAGTCAGATGCAATGTATATTTTTTATTTACTAAATGTAGATATAAAAGTATTTAAAATTGGAATGGTTAGCCTCATTTCATGTAGCATGCCAGTAATTTGTCTATTCAAAATAGACATTTGATTAAATCTATGACTTTCTTAAGCTTTAGTTTGCTTTCTTCATTCTATAGCCAGATTTTCTTGTCACAAGGAAGATTGTCTTTAGTTTCTTTAAACCAGAGATGCAGCATGTTGAGAATGAGCCTGGGTTCAGATTCTTGATTTGTTACATGTAATTTAGCCTTTGAGGGCTTTACTTTCTTCCTCTGTAAAATGGCAGTAATCTTGTTTTTGGTAGGCTCCTTGTGAGGATTAAAGAAAAATGTCTGTGAGAAGTGTATTGAGTAAAGTGGGCTACCCACTAATGTCATTATTATTAAATATCTAATTTTGAATTTTATTTTGAGACTTTATTTCGTGAAACTGATGCATTCTGAAGAGCCTTTTAAAATTCTTTGAAACGTTCAACAAATAAGGCAGGGGAAAAGCAGGATGAAATATATATTTAAATATTGGTGAAAATCTCCCACTTGATGTCATAAGATAGTAGCAAATGGTCCTTATGTCAGGTAAAGCACAAGATTCCTCTTATGTTCAGATATGTTTTTGCCTGATTAGCTTGTATTAGTAGTTACATGTATGTTTAGTCAGGAGATGGTGTGGTAGAAATAATGGCCTTTGGAATGAGGTAGGCTTCAGTTAAGGTTTTTGTGAAGATTAAATATGATAATACATGTGAAATGCCTAGCATAGTGCTTTTCACCTAATAGTTAAGTAATTTTTTTTCTTTTAACTTAGTATTGTACATGGCTCTCCATTTTTTTATACCAGTTTTGATAGTCTTTTTGAAGTTAAGAAATATGTATTTTCTGTGAAGCTGTGATTCTTCTTATTAATAATGCCTGAACTTAATCAAAGTAATGCTCTAGAAAGTAAAATTCAAGTTCAGGGTTAGTTTTTGCTTTCATCTGTGATATGTCATTGAGTTAAATTTAATATAAGTTATATTTGATACGAGTTAAATTTAAAAAGTTATGAATGAGTACTTCTGCATTCACATCAAAATAGATAATACTGTATATATTGTTATAAATAGATACATCCTAGGCAGTTGTAGATCCTGCTATTGAATCTTCAGATAATGTAATTTAAGAATTATGTCTCCTGGGAAGAATCTGAGATCTCCCTGGAAGATCAAGAAAAATGATTTATGAAGGATAGTGCTTTTTAGGTACTAGAAGGGTCTTATTTTAAAAGTAATCATTTTACTTAATTATGAGGCCACAAAAGGACATACAGTACAATGTAAGCCTCTCCCTTTCCTGTCTCCTGGCTAACCAGTTCTCCTCTGCAGAGGCAACCATCATTAAGCATTTTCCCAGTGTATCCTCCCAGAGAGAGATATCCCAAGGAAAGACTGCCTTGAGTCTGGATTCCAAAGTTGTTGAACACAGTGGTAAAAATCTCCTATTGTATATTTACAGTAAAAGTTTAAAAATTACCTACAATAGTGATAAGGCTATTAACCTTTTAAATTGTCTTCCTACTTTTTATTGTTAGTTATTAAAAATATGGTGATGACCCGAACAGATAACAAACTCTATTCTTATGGTAACTAATAGTCTAACAGGGAAGACTGATATTAAATTATAAGTATTATATATACCTATATAGACAGGTATTAAATTATAGATTTTAAATCACAGGAATAAAATTGTGGTTGAAAACTGTGATAAGTACCATGAAGGAAAAGGTCAGGGTGCTCTGACAGCATGTAGCGAGGCATGACCTGGACGTATAGGGAGTGGTCAGAATGGCCTTCTTTGAGGAACTAGTTTTTCCTAGAGATATGAAGGATGAGTACGAGTTTATGGGATGATGTATGAGGAGGTGGGGTTAGAAGGGCATTCATAGGGAAGAAGGCATTGTGTAAAGGATTTGAAGCGGGATAAGCATGGCACGATTGATGAACTTGGAGAAAGCTAGTGTGACTGGGGCAAGGAAAGGTTGCTGAAGAGCTGTATTGAAGGTAGAGAGGGGCAAGATCAGGTGGAATCTTGTGAATGCTTTTGGTTTTATGTTAAGAGTGATGGGAATGCGTTGAAGTGCTGTGAAAGAGTGATGTGATTAAACTTGTCTTTTAAAACTATTACTTTGCCTGCTTTTTGGAGAACAGATGGGTGGTGAGGATAGAAAGAACAGATGCTTGTAAACTTAGATTTAGGAGGTAAAATAGTCAGAATTTGTTGAATGATTGGATGTGAAAGTGAGAAAGGAGGTATCATGGATGACTCAGGTTACAATAGGTGATGATGCCATTCAGTGAGAGAGAATACTGGAAGAGGGCCATGTTTTGAGGAACTGAGATCATGAGGTTGGATTTGGCTAGATCCTCATATCTGCTTTGCATTCAATGTGTTGTATTATGTTGTTTTGATGGACATATATGAAAACAAATCATCCTCCATAGATGTAGTTGGGAAAGGGAAGAATGTTGTAATGATTTTTTAAAAATAATTATGGGTATGCTTTGATATCATACCCAAATTGGGCAAGCGTTGGTTTCTTAAGGATTGGTTATAACGTGGATTCTGAAGTCGTATCAATGAGCTTGTCATACTCTTGTCACATTGAAGTCTGTTGGTCTCTCTGGTACTTTGGTTTTTTTGTTTGTTTTTTTTAACCCATGTTTAAGTTTGAAGGCTTATACACTGTTCATGTGAAAAATACTGGTCTACTGAGGTATACAGATGTTCCTATTGTTAACATGTCATTCTACAATATTGGACTCTAACATTTGTTAATACAACTGTTAATCCCACGAAAAAAAGTCTTTAAATATTGGGACACTGTCAAGCTCATGGTAGCAAATACAGGTTTTCCAAAGTTGTAATTTTTGTTTGAAAGCTTGAATGTTATTATTGGCAATGAATACCATCAGTTGTTTTCCTTGAAGTGGAAGGCTTACTTGGTTAGTTTTTGGGAAAATGTTTGCCAGATATCTGAGTCTGAATAACTATAATTTGTCTGAAGTTTTTTCAAGTAAAAATGGTGCTGCA
The DNA here is from genome assembly GCF_048564905.1 of Vicugna pacos. Lineage (NCBI taxonomy): Eukaryota > Metazoa > Chordata > Mammalia > Artiodactyla > Camelidae > Vicugna > Vicugna pacos. The sequence continues at coordinate 39,037,284 of NC_132992.1, read as the reverse complement.
TGAAAAAAAGTGGCTAGTTCAGGTCTCCAGCAGTTGTACAAGTATTTTTCCTTTACACAGCCATCATTCTTCAGTATGCAGAAGTGCTTTATGCTTATGTCCCATTTCCTTAAGTAGAATTTTTAAAGATTAAAGGGTTGAGATTTAGTTAAGTCAATTATTTTCATTTTTTTTGTTTTTTGGGGATTTTTTGCTTCATGAAGGTTATTCTGTAGAAAAACTAGCTTTTTTTCTCCATGCTAGAGTTTAGCAAGGAAGAGTATGATTCCTAGTAGTACAGTTTAGGGCCGCTGCCTTGATTCATGCTAAAGCACCAGCAGTTTTATCCACCATTGCTTTTGCATCATTAGTGTATTGTCAACACAGGAAAGAAAGTGATTCAAGAAGGGAAAGGACAATCATGCATACTGGTGAGAGGTCAAGTAGGGTGAAGTCTAAAAGATGTCCTTTAGACTTAGCAACATTGTCAAGGTCATTGATCTTAATGAGAGCTGAGTGGAATGGTGGTGAGGGGCTGATTTGAATGGATTGAGGAGTAACATGAAGAAATGGAGACGGAGTGTGGAAAGCTTTTTTGAGAAGTTGGATTAGAATAGGGATGTAGGACTTTTTCTTTTGAAGGTCAAAGAGTTAGGAGAGAGAATGGATAATTCATAAAGTAAGGATTCTGAGAAACTGGGAGAGAATTTGCTTTTGTCAAGAGTAGTGTTTTTTAAACTTTAATGTGCATAGTGTGAATCACCTGGGGATCTTGTTAAGATGCAAATTCTGGTTCTGATAGTCTGGTGTGATGCTACTCTGCTGTCAGGTTATGCTGGAGCTGTTGGTCAGAAAAATCCCATGTCAAGTATCAAAGCTCTGATGCACTGGTGGAGAGAGAGTTTTAAGGCAGTGTGTTCCTTGTAACACAGGGAAGATGCAGAGGTTTAGATGCAGGTGTTTTAGGCTTGTTGGTTAAAAGTTGAATAGATTCTCTCTGATATCTATTTTCTCCTCAAAGTAGGAGATTTAAAAAAATGATAATGTCTAGGATTGGTAAGGGGAAATGATTATGCTCATATAGTGCTAGTAACTTCATAACAGATATCCTCACCTGTAAGCTAACTATACCCAGAGTTACAGTTTTAAAATATTTTTATGGTCTTTTTTCCAGCTTTATTGAGGTATAATTGACTACAGTCTAAAAATATTGATTTGACTCTATTACTCTCTTTTACAAAATCTTTGATGTCCTTTACCTAATGGATACAGTTTAAATGCCTTCAAAGACCTCTACTATACCTCCCACATACATCCTGCTATTACTTTTGTTTTTCCATTTGCTAAACATAGTGCCTGGCATACAGTAGTTAATATCCAGATACTGAACTAATTGAAGAAATTCTTTATATTGTTCCTGTTTTACACAGTGTCTAAAATGCTGATAGAAAGTATTTCTGGAGTCAAGAAACTGGTTAAGGCGTCTGCAGGAGGAAGAGCATTGTGTTTACAATGAACAGAATATGTTCATTGTATTAAATACACATAATCCTAAAAAATTAAGTAAGTAAATTTCCATAAACTGACAGCAACTGTGTATGCACTTTTCAGTGGACAGCAGAGAGAAATGCTGGACGATGAGAAACATGCTCTGTCAGGGTTCTTAACCTTGTGCTCTAGGAGGCCCATTATAATGAGCTTCAGTGAGCTTTATTTTGTTACCAAAGTGTCTGTCACCTTAAAAATGTGAAAAACAAAACACTCTTCTAGTTTATAGCAATATATATGTGTTCTTTGTATACTTGTTGCCCTTGTCATTAGATCTCTTGATTTCCTCAGAGCCCAGCTCTGCCTTACTCATCTTTGTATCCTGCTTCCGGCACCTAGCACAGTACTTGGCACAAAAAGGCATTCAATAGTTAGATACCTGTTGAATGAATTACAGTCAAGTTACTATGTGTATTTTAATTAGAGAAAAGCAAGTCTACCTATTGGAATTTGACCTACTCCTCTTTCTTTGAGAGGGAAGGCTATAATTTTTAACTGCTATGCCAGGAATTATTTTTAGTTAAGCAATACACAGTCAAGATTGGGCACAGGGGCAAAAATGGAATAAAAGATAAAATGGATCAAAAGATGTTATTTATTACCTTCAAGAAACCATATTTATTAATCTTTTACAGTTAAAATTTTTATTTTTATTTTTTAAGAAAGGAAGTGCCCAGTTTACAGTATATTCAGTAAAATATCACCAGTTACTACAGGTAACTTCTTATATTTAAAAAAGAAAGTCAAATTTCTTTATATTGTAAATCTTATGAAATCTTGGCCCAAGTCCGAGTAATAGCGTCTGGAAAAAACTTCTTGTTTTAAGTTACTTATCTCTACTTTTGTTAGGGAAAGATTCTTAGGTCATTGCGGGTAACATTTTGGAAACTTCTGCTTAAATTGGATTCATCCCAAGATTCCTCTTAATCTCATTTGTGTGGTTAACTGGTCTAATAGTAGTTGTATGTAGACTGAGTGGGTTTTTTTCTTTAAATTCAGGGGAGGTACTTAGGTTTGTTTATTTAACGGAGGTACTGGGATTTGAACCCAGGACCACCTGAGTGCTAAGTACGCATTCTACCACTGAACTATCTGGTCCCCTGAGACTGAGTGATCTTAGTTTCCTAATTAGGTTACCTTTGGGTCTATAAGTAGGTATTATTGTATACTACTGGGTTTAATATATAAAAATATTTTCTACCTGTAATGTAGGAGGAAAATATTTAGAAGTTTAAATTTTTAATGGTAATGTATATAAACTTTTGTGCCATACTAATATTCTTTTAGCACTGTTCAGGGAGGACTTTGATTATTATATGCATGCTATCTTAAGTGTATTTAAATTACCTATGGTAAAGTTTGAGTTTTGAAAAATGCATTGAGTTGTGTAACCATCACCATAACTGAAATTCAAAACAGTTTCCATCACTCCCAAAAATTCCCTAGAGTTTTCTTTTTGAAGTTAAACCCTCTCCCAGTCCTAATGCCTGGCAGTCAGTGGTCTTTTCTCTGTTGCTACAGTTCTGATTTTTCCAGAATGTTGTATAAATAGAATGATACTTACAGTGTACAGCCTTTTGAGTCTGGCTTCTTTCATGTAGTGTATTATATTTGGAAGTCATCTGTTACTGTGTGTATAATAGTCCCATTCCTTTAATTGCTAAGTAGTATTTAATTTTACAGATGTACCACAGGTGGTTTATCCATTCACCTCTTGAAAGACATTTGGGTTTTTCTTGTTTTTATGATTATGATCAAAGTTACTGTAAACATTATAGATTTCTGTATATATTTGAGTTTTTATTTCTTCTGAAATTTTTTTTCTTTTGAAATTCTTAAAGATAAATCTGACAAGATGTAGAATTGACAAACTGATTTCAAAATTCTTAATGGAAGTGCAAAGGACTTACATTACCCAAAACAACTTTGATAAAGATTAAAGTTGGAGGACTAGTACTGCTGTATTTCGGTTCTAATTACATAGCTGCATTGATCAGAACAGTGTGATATTGTTGTAAAGGTAAATCGATCAATGAAATGGAATAGAAAGTTCAGACTGCCACCTTCCTGGACAACTTATTTCAACAAAGGTGCAAAGACAGTTCAGTGGAAAAAGGAGTTGTTGTTTTTTTTTTTAATGCTGCTGGAACAATTGGATAGCCATATGCAAAAAAGAAATAATCTTTATCAATACCCCCTACCATATACAAAAACAAATTTGAAAGGAATCATATACCTACACATAAAGCCTAAAACTATAAAACCTTTAGAAGAAAACATAGGAGAAATCCTTTGTGACCCTAGTTTAAGCAGATATTCTTAAACACCAAAAGCATGATCCATAAGAGAATAAATTGATATATTTGAAGATTTTTACTGCTAGTTCAATTTCTATAATAGACAGAGGACTGCTTGAGTTGCTTAATTCTTTGTGAGTAAATTGTAGTAGTATATCTTTTAAGGAATTTGTGTATTTAATATAAATTAAAATTTATGGACATAGTGTTGTTTATAGTATTTTTTGTCCTTTGGATGTTTGTACAATCTGTAGTGATAATTCTCCTTTTTATCCTGATACTGGTCATATTTATCTTTTGATCAATCTGACTAGAGGTTTATCAATTTTATTAATCTCTTCAAAGAACCAGCTTTTGGTTTCATTCATTTTTTCTGTTTTTCTGTTTTCTGTTTCATTGATTTCTGCTCTTTATTATTTCCTTAGTTCTGCATTGGTTTGGGGTTTAATTTGATTTTTTTTCTAATTTTCTTAGGTAGAAGCTGAGATTCAAGACCTTTTCTAATATAGGCATTTAATACTATAAATGTCTCTTTTATACTTTCATTGCTGTTGTATATTCATTTTCATTTAGTTAAAAATATTTTTAAAATTTCTTTGAAACTTTCTTTTCTTACTCTTGGGTTATTTACAAGTATGTTGCTTAATTCCCAAATGTTTCAGGATTTCCCAGATATTTTTGTGTTACTATTGTGGTCAGAGTACACACTTAATATTATTTCAGTTATTTTAGATTTATTAAGGTTTGTTTTATGGCCCATAATATGGTCTATTTTTGGTTACTGGTCCATATGCACTTGAGAAGAATGTGTATTCTGTTGTTGAGTAGAATGTTCAACAGGTGTCAAATTAGGTCAAATTGATTGATAGTGTTCTTCAGTCTATATTCTTGTTGATTTTCTACCTGTTGTTAAGATTACTGAGATGGGAGTGTTGAAGTCTCCAAGTATAATTTTAGATGTATCTATTTCTCATTCATTCTATCAGTTTTTGCTTCGTGTATTTAGCAACTCTGTTAGGTATCGTTAGTACTGTTAGGTTTTCTTGATGAATCGACCCTTCTATCATTATGTAATGTCCCTCTTTATCTCTGGTAATTTTCCTTGTTCTGAAGTGTGCTGACATAAATATAGCCACCCAAACTTTTTTTGGGTAGCGTTTGGTATCTTTTTTTCCATCTTTTTGTCTTAACCAGTCTATATCATTATATATAGTGTGAGTTTCTTGTAGACAGTATGTGGTTGGCTTGTGTTTTTCTTAATTCAGCTTGACAACCTCTTGTTTTTATTTGGTGAGTTTAGACCATTTACATTTAATGTACTTTTTGGTATGGTTACATGTATGTCTAACATTGTATTATTTGGGTTTTGTTGTTGTTCTGTTCTTCTTTGTTTCTGTTTCTGCTTTCCTATTTTTTTTGAATGACTTGAGTTTTTGTGATTTTTTTTGGTAGCATTTTACGTATTGGCTTTTTTACTTTGTTTCTTTGTATTTTTAGTGGTTCCTCTAGGGATTATAGTTAATTTAGAGTTCATGTTTTACCATTTAAAGTGAAATGAAGAAGCCTAAAACCATGCATATCCCTTTATCCTCTTTTCTCTTTGTGTTACAGTTGCCATATGTGTTAAATCTATAAATGCTGAAGATCTCAAGATAAAATGTTATAATTTTTGCTTTCAACATTTAGTAAGAGGAAAATAATCTATTATATTTACCCAGATATTTATCATTTCTGCTGTTTCTTTCATTCCTGAAGTTCCATGTATCTCTGTGGTATCATTTTCTTTCATCTTGAAGAACTTTCTTTAGCATTTATTTTAGGGGAAGTCTGTTGGTGATGAATTCTCTTAGTTTTGCTTCATGTGAGAATGTCTTTATGTTGCTTTCATGCTGTGAAGATACTTTTGCTGGATATAGAATTCTGGGGTGCCAATTCTCTTCAGCATTTTAAAGATGTTCCACTGTCTTCTGGCCTTTATGGTTTCTGATGGGAAATCTGCATTCATCCTTATTTCTTTGTGGTGGTTTCCTCCTTGCTGCTGTCAAGATTTTTTTTCTTTACCTTTGACTTTTTTGCAGTTTGATTATGATTTATCTGTACATGGTTGTCTTTGAATTTGTCTTGTTTGAGGATCGATGCGCTTCTTGTACCTATGTCTTTCACCAAATTTGGAAAGTTTCTTCTTCAAGTCTATTTTCTGTACCAGTTCTTTTCTCCTTCTGGGGCTCCAGTGGCACACAGATGTTACTGTTAGATATGATTCCCTCAGGTCTCTAAGACTCTGTGTTCCTTCTCCCCCATTTTTTTTTCTCTGTGTTCTTCAGATTGGATAAGCTTTATTTATCTGTCTTCAAGTTCACTGACTCTGTCATCTTCAGTCTCTTCTTTTTTTTCTAACTGACGTATAGTCAGTTCATTCTCCTCTTGAGCCTACCCAATGAAGTGATTTTTTCCCCCTACAAATTGTATTTTTCATTTCTAAAATTTTCATTTGATTCTTTTTCATACTTTATATTTTCCTGTTGAAAACTTGCTTTCAGTCATTTCAGAAATGTTCGCATTCAAGAATGTTCATGGAGTATAGTTAAAATAGCTGGCTTAGAATCCTTTTTGATAATTTTAACACCTAGGTTGTCTCAGGCTTATATCTGTTGACTGTCTTTTTTCTTGGATAGGTCAGATTGTATTGATTTGTGTGTGTGTGTGTGTGTATGTGTTTTAAGTTGTTTTGGATTTTATTATAAACATTTAGCATATTATATTGTGAGACTCTGGATTTTATAAAAATCCTCTGTAAAATGTTGATTTTGTGGTTGTCTTTTACATGCAGTCAACTTGGTTAAATTTAGATTGCAAGTTCTGTCTTGCTGTCTTTGGGTGGTGGTTCCAGTGTTGGTCTTTGTTATAGTGTTTGGGTCTGCGCATGTGTCACTCAGAGTTTAGTCTGGGACTTGGGTTGTGGATTATGGCATAGTGCAGTTGTCAGAGTCTTTGCTGCTGTTCTTTAGCTTTGTCCTCCACTTTGTACAGATTTGAGGTGACATCAGGACTTGTGTCAGGGATAATTTTTCTAGTTCTTTCCTCTCTGGAGATTTCCTCTGCATCTTTCAACTACCAGGAGCCCTTTTTCACTAGTAAGAAAGCTAGGGATCTCTTGAGGTTCTTAACCACACTTCACCACTCCCCTACCTCCATCCTTCTACCCCTTTGTACTGTCATACACTTTCTGGGACTGGGTCTACCCTCAAGGTGAAAGTAGTAAGAGAAAAGAGAGAACCAAAACATGATTCCAATGTTTAAAAAAAAACAAACAAAACATGATTCCTTTCATGCTCTTTTGACTAAAGGGACTCCTTTTCTTAGTTCCCAGTTCTTCCATGGCCTTAGATGCTCATGCTACCTCTACTGTACTGTGCATGTATCATTCGGGTTAGTCTGGGGCTGGCTTTGGGACCAGACTGAGAGGGAAAAACTCCAGGAATTTCTCCCCACACCCTCTGGCTCATGGAGTCCCCTTTTCTTGGTTTTCTCAGAGTTTTTGTTGTATCCTCCCGCTACATGGTTTGGGAGTTATCTTATCCAGGGTCAAGGCTAGAAAAGAAAGGAGAAAAGGAAAAAAGCCCTTGAAACTCACTTCCATCATGGGTCGTTAAATTTTGACTTTCTTCCCCAATCCGTCTGCTGTTGTCTAGCTTTGTCCAATTGACTAGCCCCAAACTTTAAATTTTATTTTTGACAGTTATAAAATATGTTTGTTTCAGAAATTTGGAAAAGTCAGAAAAGTCTGGAGAATCAAAATTATGTATAATTGCACCGTCTAGAAATAAGCAATTGTAACTTTTTGCTCTAGTTTCTTCTCTGCATATTCTTACATGATAAATACCATAATGGACATATTTTTTTCCTTTTCTTTATTTATATTATAAGTTCTTAGTAAGCAGCTTTTAAAAAGCCTGCACTATCTATCATACACTTGATGATGCCCTTGTTATTTGATATATAGGTTATGTAATAGTGAGCAATCTTTATACATACGTTTTTGCCTGATGACATTTTTTTGAACTGACTTCAGAATTACATATAAGAAACCAAAGTTTCCTTATCTGTTTGAATTCATAATATTTAGTTATTGTTAGAAGTCTGACAAAATATTTTCATGTATAACTACCTTCTCATAACTAATTTCAGAATTAAACTGTGCTTGATAGACGACTTTGTGGTTTTTGATTGTTTTGAGATTTAGAGTTGATTGGAGGGGAATCTATTTGAAGATAATGTTACATGTTTTCATTCCTTGGAGGAATGAATGAGTAGGTTAGTGAATTTCGATTTTTATCTTTTAAGAGAAATTGGAGTGGAAGTTTTAAAATGATGTTAATATATACTCAGTTTGGTAGTTTAATTTTTTTTATATCTGCCTTAAAGTACATGTTCATACAGAAAAAAAGTCTGTATTAGAATTACAGAAATAAAATAAGAATGTTGAATTTATTTGGGGATTTATTTTATGATTTTTGCTATTCTAATAGAGACTTTGTATATCCTGAAGTATTTCTGTATGTGTGTATGTATACAACTTGAGATTTTTGTCTGTTTGTTTGTCTTCTTGGTGGGAGTTCAAATAGTCTGTATTTAATTTTAAATGTTTGTTAAATTCTGTGATAGCCAGCCAAATTTTATGAAATAATGTTTTAAAATATTTATCAATTTAACAAAAATTTAAATGTAACATTATTCTTTGTGGCCTAGGAGTGGGGAAATAGGTACTCCAAAATGCTTCTGGTGGGATTATACAGTGTATAGCCTCTTTAGAAGTCAGTTTGATATCTGTCAAACTAAAGATGCACACACAGAAATACACCTGAGAGTCTTTCCATCATAAATACTGGTACAAGTGTGCAAAGATATATACCTCCAGTATTGTTAACTGCAACATCATTTCAAATAGTAAAAAACTAGAAACCGTCTAAATGCTTAACAGTGTGTGGCCTTTCTTTAGATGGGATATTATGTAGAAAGATTGAGCTATACCTGTTTATATTAATCTGGAAAGGTGGCCACAACACATTAAGGGAATAAGCAACTTATAGGAGAGTCTCTGTAGTATGATCCTACTTGTAAGTAACAAAAGCTTGATGACTAGGCACTAGAATCATCTGATGACTTGTTCTCTCACATGCCCTTGAGTACTGGCTTTTAATTGAGTTTGTTTCTTGAAACACCTACTGGCCTTGCGATATGGCTAACTGGGCTTCCTCACAGCATTGTGGTTATATTCCAAGAGCAAGAGTCCTAAGAGAATGCGGTAGAATTGGCTTAGCGTTAGAAGTCACAAAGTGATCACTTTCACTGTAATCATAAACCTGCCTGGAAACATAGGCCCTCTCAATGGGAAGAGTATTTAAATCACATTGTAAAAAAGAATATATGGATATGTGGGATGGGAGATAATATGGATATTGTTGAAATACACAGTCTGCTGTGTCATAAAATTCTTTAAGCCTCTGTCGTTTGCACATACTATTCTCCTTACTTACCACACAAGAGCTGGTCTGTTTGGCCAGCTTCTTCCATGTGGTTTATATGAGCATCTTTTATGTGCCAAGCACTATATTTTATATACTCTCAGATCCTTGCAGTAACTCTTCAAGGCAGAGAATGCCTTGATTTAATTCAAATTTCTTCCTTTTTTGTGAGGTTTTCCTTTCCCCAAATCCCCTGAGTTGAGCTTTCCCTCTCGGAACTTGTCTTTTTAATTGAAGTATGGTTGATGTATAATATTACATAAGTTATAGATGTACAACATAGTGATTCATAATTTTTAAAGGTTACATTCCATGTATAGTTACTACAAAATACTGGCTATATTCCTGGCATTGTGCAATACATCCTTGCAACTTATTTATTTTATACATAATAGTTTGTGTCTCTTAATCCCCTACCCCTATCTGGCCCCTCACCCCTTTCCTTTCCCCACTGGTAACCACTGGTTTGTTCTGTGTATCTGTGAGATTGTTTCTTTTTTGTTGTGTTAACTGGTTTTATTTTTTAGATTCCACATATAAGTGATATCATACAGTACTTGTCTTTCTCTGTCTTACTTACTTCACTTAGCATAATACCCTCTAAGTCCATCCATGTCTATTTTTTAGTTTTTTGAGACCCCTCCAGACTTTTACACAGTGGCTGCAACAGTTTACATTCCCACCAACAGTATAAGGGGTTCCCTTTTCTTCACATCCTTGCCTGCGTTTCTTATTTGTGTTCTTTTTGATGATAAGTCATTCTGACAGGTGTGAGGAGATATCTTACTGTACTTTTGACTTGCAATTTTTGTTGTTTTTAAGTTATTTGTGGGGGAGTTACTAATTAGGTTCTGTTTTTTTTTTTTTTTTTTTAATGGACGTGCTGGGGATTGAACCCAGGACCTCATGCGTGCTAATTAAGCAGGCCCTCTACCACTGGGCTATATCCCTCCCCCCAATTTGCATTTTTCTGGTGATTAATGATGCTGAGCATCTTTTCAAGTACCTGTTGGCCACCTGCATGTCCTTTTCAGAAAAATGTCTATTAAGGTCTTCTGCCCATTAAAAAAATTTTTTTTGATGTTGAGTTGTGTGAGCTGTTTATATATTTTGGATAGTAACTCCTCCCTCACAGAGCTCTTTATGAACTTACTTCTTTTAGATTTTTTATTATAGCACTTATTATACTTATTCTTACTTAATTGTATTATATTTCTCTCTATTAAAGTGAATATTTTGAGACTGGGAATATTTTCATATATTTATTTATCAAATACTTGAGTGTCCGCTAGGTAACAGATACTGAACTTGGTTGTAGGAAAACAGAGATAGATAGGATACAGACCCTGCTATTACATAGCTCATGTTTTCATGGGTGAGACAGATAAATGGGAAAATATAATACAGTTTGACAGACAGGTTTCACTGAATTCTCTGAAACCACCCAAGAGGAACATAACTGAGGCCATCCTCGAGGTTAGTCTAAGGCAGACTTCCTAGAGGAGGTACTTTCTGACCTAAGCCTTATAAAATTTTTTTTAAATTTTAATTTTGAAAGTCGCTTTGAAAAAGGAACACAGGTGAAAAGGAGGAAGAGAGGATAAATGTTTCTTGCAAAAGAGACAGATGCAAGGGCATAAGGATCTGGAAGTTCTAGTGAGAGATTCTGGTTAGGAAGCCATTGTTCTAATCCAGGTAAGAAATAATGAGAGTTGGAATTCAAGGGGAGGAACAGATATTAGACAGATTTAGAAGCTATAACCATCAGGATTAGCTTTTGAATTTTGTATTTTAGAAATAAGAGTTTGGAAGAATTTTAGGATTTTTACTTGAGTGACTGATTGGATGGTAGATTAGAGAATAAGTAGTATGGGTTTTGGTAGGGAAACTTTGTATGGTTTTGAGCAGGTTGTGTTTGATGGTTCCTGAAACATCACTCGGTATGATAGATAAGTAGAGGAGGCAGCTGGGTCTGTAATTAATTCTGGGATTTATGAGAGGAGTTTAGGCTAGAGTCTAGAGTTGGCATTTTGCTCTCTATGGGAAATGAGAGATGGCAGTGGATTCACTTATTTGTGTTGTGGGAAGGTGTGAAATATGGGAAGGTGATGAGTGACCTGATGGGGGTTGGGACAGGGTGGAGTCATGTGTGTGGAGGGGTGGGGGCATATTAGTGAGGGTTGGGCTCAAGAGTGGAGAAACAGATCACTAAGGGAGCAAATAGAATTCTTTTTGTTTGGTTTCTCTTTCCATAAGCAAAAAAAGTTCTTACTTTTTTCTTGGTATCATTTATTCAACAAACAAAACTTAAATGCCTTCCCGTGTGCAGAGAACCCTGCTAGGTGCTGTATGAAATACATCTCTATTCCTAGGAGAGAGTTAAAATGGACAGAAAATAATATAAATAATAATAAAAATATAAATAAGTAGTAATATTAAACAAAATATATATAAATACATGAATATATAAATTATATAATAGTTATATATTATACTTAATATACTATATAATATAATATAAAGTATATAAAATAAATGTAAAAACAAATTAATAATATAAAATAAATAAAAATAATAAATAATAAAAATTGTATGTATAATTTATATTTGCTCTCTATATATCAAGTAAATTATGACAAGAAATAGTCATGTTTTGGGTAGTTAGGAAAGGTAAGCCCCGGAGTTGAGGCAGTGGCATTTAGGCTGACAGGAAGGATGACAAAGAGCCACTATGGGAAGAGTTAGGAAAAAGCATTTTTGGTGGAGGGATCAACACACACATTAGCATCTTTATTTATCTTTATCTTTCTGTTTGTCTATTAAAAACCATGAGTTCATACCAATATCTCCAGTTCCAATCTAACGCCGACAGGATTCATTTCAATTTTCTCTTTATGTGTTTCCAACTCCTGCAGTGAGAAACCTGGTTCCCATTATCCTCAGTGTATTTATTTGATCACACTTCCCTTCCCCCGTATATGTCAGTTGCCCATAACCGGGGCATTGCCCTGTGGGCCGATGCCCTCTTTACTTTATGCATGCTCTTGCCTCTTATTCCAGATTGACCTCCTCCTTCCTTTAGAAATAGCTTCCTCAACGCTAGTGCTAGGCATCTCTTTCATGGATGTCAGAGTGACTATTTCAGTAGTCCAAATAAGAGTTTGAAGTTGGCTTAGAGTAGGGTTGTAAACGATGACGTGGAGAGAAGTGGAGAGATTTAGGGTATATTTTAGAGAGAAAATTGGTGGGATTTAACTAACGGGTTGGATGTGTAATGTGAGGAAAAAGAAGAAGAAGCTAAGGATGATTCTCAGATTTCTGGCTTTCTGGATGGTTGTGATATTTACAGAGGCAGCGATTTGGAGGTGATAGCACATATCAGGAATTTTGTTTTGAATGTATTCATTTTAATATACCTGTGGTAATTCTAAATGCAGATAGTGATAGTTAGTTGGCCTGGGTGGAGATAACATTTTGGAAGTTTTCATAGTATGTGAATGTGATTTATAGGTATGGTGTATGAACAAAGGGAATAGAGAGAGAAGAGAACAGAGTTTAGGACTGAGGCTAGAGTGGAAAGTCAAAAAACCGAGAGAAAATTGAGGAAAAGTTGTGAAGTACTCACTGCAGACAGTGGAAGAAATGTAGCAGAATGATTGGACATTGTACTCATTTAATGTTGGTGATCACAAATTTATAATGAGATCAGTTTTCTTGATTATGTAAATTTGTTTCTTAGTTAATCTCTGTTGACATGGATTCAGAGCCAGGGAAAGTGTGATTGTGGTTGTAGCCCAGGAAAACGGCAAGGAACTTGAGGGTCTTATTCATAGGAGGTAGTCAAGAGCTTATTGAATAACCATGAAGCTCAAGTTGAATTTAAAGACTGAGTTGAAGTATCTATCAACACAGGGTGTCTTTGGAAATTATACTAAGAAATTCCCTAACCAACAAGTGAAAACATAGTTTTAAGGTCTTAATATGTTTATATCACAGTGACTATGTTAAAGCAGTATATCCAGCAGAGTTTATTAAAAAACAACACTTGTTAGTAATTTGTTTTGTTGCAAAATGAACTTTTAAGTATCATAACAGCATTCTTTCAACTATTCTGTACTTTTCAGAATTCATTATTTAATATTGACATGTTTTTCCCTACTTTTTGCTTAATTTATAGTTAACTTGTTGAGATTTTTGTAATTTGCTTTGGTTCTACATTGAAAGATTAGTGAATATGCCTAAAATACCTTCTCATGGTTGAAAAAGTTAACTCAAGAGCTAGAAAAAAACTTTTTTCTTGTCCAATAGCCAAAAGTTACAATATATGGTTGTACCATACCTTTAAGAAGTTTACAAAGCAGGTTTCCACTATACTTGACTTAGAAATAAGCTCTTACTTATGCAGACTATTTTTATTTTCCTCTTAGAAATAAAACTGATTAAAGTTAAAAGCTGAGAACCTGTGTTTAGAACTTTCTGTCTGGGATGGGTGTAGCTCAGTGATAGAGCATATGCTTAGAATGTGAGAGGTCCTGGGTTCAAGCCCCAGCACCTCCATTAAAAAAAAAAGAATAGACTTTCTGTTTTTGTTTTTTTAAACTGGCCCTTTAACAATACTTGTCCAGATTTGTCACGTTTTAGGGAACACAGCAGGGAACATAGTTATTCCCCAAATAAGCAAATAACCGCATTTCCCCATGAAACACAGAAAGTTATATTAAACATTTCTCTTCAATTTTGTTTTCTGATTTGCAGTTTATACATTTGCACTGTATAAGGTAGATGAATAATTTTCTCATTTTTAATATAAAGCATATGGTAGATTCATTCTTGTCATTTGGTGTTAGGATTTTCAACTTCAGCATTTTATTCTTTATTCAAAAGCTACTGTTTTCTAAGGAAAAAAACATTACTTTTTAAAAGACCGTGTTGTTCCTTAATAGTATTAACACTCTTACAGTCTTTTCTTTCAGTTTACTACTTCTGCCAATGTAGATAGTGGCAAAAATGCTTTCAGATTCTAATAGCTAGCTAGTCTTCTGATCTTACCTGAGAACTGGTGGACTGTCTCCCATAACCTAGTCTTAACAGCATTTCTTCCTTAGAAAAGTTACAAGTAAGGGGGGGTAAGTATAGCTCAAGTGGTAGAGCACATGCTTAGCATGCACAAGGTCCTGGGTTTAATCCCCAGTACCTCCTCTAAAACTAAATCAACCTAATTACCCCCCAAATAAAATAATTAAATAATACAATAATAAATAAAATGTCTTTTAAAAGAAGTATCTCAATAAAAATGTAGAATTTGGATTGAAAAGATACTTACTTGTTACTCCAGATAAATGACTTATGGGTGGGGGAAAAAAAGAACTGGAAGATGAGGAAATAGAAATACCACAGCATAAAATTTTTAAAAAGTCTTTCACAAAATGATGATAGTATACCATGAACTGAATAGTGTTATTAAAAAGAAAAGAAAAGAAAATTTACAAGTGACTATGTGACATAAGTTGCCAGTGATGCTGGCTAGTAAGAACCACCTGTATTTAATCAGTGACTGGTCAATCATTAAATGCAAGAGGTTTTCTAAAATCTTTGATAATATTACGGCTGCTGAACCCCTTAAGTGAACATCATCCAAGCAGACACTAAAGGATACAGGTTCTTTGACATTCATGTAGATTTTTCAGAAAATTTTTATTGAAGTATAGTTGATTTATAATTTTGTGTTAGTTTCAGGTGTATAGCAGAGTGGTTTGTATACATATACATATATAATATATTTTTCAGATTCTTTTCCATTATAGATTATTGTAAGTTATTGAATATAGTTCCCTGTGCTATACAGTAGGTCCTTGTTTATCTATTTTATATATTATAGTTTGTGTATATGTTAATCTCAAACTCCTAATTTGTCCTTCCTGGCCCCTTTACCCTTTGGTAATCAGAGTTTGTTTTCTTTGAGTCTGTTTCCAGTTTGTAGATAAGTTTATTTGTATCTTTTTTTTTATTCCACATATAAGTGATATCATATGATATTTGTCCTTCTCTAATTTACTTCGCTTAATATGATAATCTCTTGGTCCATCCATGTTGCTGCAAATGGCCTTATTTCATTCTTTTTTATGATTGAATAGTATTTACACACACACACACACACTCTTTCTTTATCTAGTCATCTGGATATTTAGGTTGCTTCCATGTCTTGGCTATTGTAAATAAGTGCTGCTGTGAACATAGGGGTGCGTGTATCTTTTCGAGTTATTTAGAGTTGTCTCTGGATATATGCCCAGGAATGAGATTGCTGGATCATACGATAACTCTATTTTTAGTTATTTAAGGAACTTCTGTACTATTCTCTATAGTGGCTGCACCAATTTGTATTCTCACCAAATGGTGTGGGAGGATTCTTTTATCCTATACCCTCCAGCATTTATTATATGTAGACTTTTTAATGATGGCCATTCTGATTGGTGTGAGATGAAACCTCATCGTAGTTTTAATTTGCATTTTTCTAATAATTTGTTACGTTGGACATCTTTTCATATGCCTGCCGGCCACATACAAATATTTTTTAAAAGCTACCTAAAGATATACACACTCTAAAAATTGGAGGAAAAATAGTTCCACTGAAATGTTAAGGAGTACAGTCAGCCCTCTGTATCCACGTATTCTCTGTATCTGTATCATTCAATATAAGGGACTTGAGCATCTGCAGATTTTGGTATCCATGGTGAGGATAGAGAGGCCTGAAATCAATCCCTCTTGGATACTGAGGGACAACTGTAGTGTCTTTTGTGTTTTCTGTGGCCCTCTTAAAGTTTAGTCTATGCAGAGAAGTTAAAATATTTGCTGTCATATTACTGAGATTTCTACTAAATGTAATTTATGGTCTTTTATAATATAAGTGTTGATAAAATATTGATAAAAAACAAAATCTGCTTTTGATAAAACTGTCTTATGCAAGTTTAAACAGCAGGCGTTAGCTTTGCATAGGAGGAAAGGGCAACTGAAGTTAGTTTAATATGGTGCCGAGGTACTAAGTGTTTAATGTATATAATTTCAACTAACATGCATACATATAAACATGACATACATATAAAGTAAGCATTGTTTAGGTATTATCTTTGCTTTGCTTTACAAATGAGGAAACAGGACCAGAAAGGTTACACAGGTGTCGTTCTGTGTTTTACTTTGGTCTGTTAAACCCCACATCAGCACTTGTTCCGATAAAATATGAATTGAACAATGTGCTTGGCATTCAGAAACGCTTAATGTAAATAAGGGAATAAAATGATATATTATGGGCACTGTTTTTATGAGGTTTTAGGAACAAGAAAGTGCCACTTAACTATTTGGGAAGGTTAGAGAAGGTTTTACAGAGCAGTTGATGTTTGAGCTGAGTACTGAATAAGAATTTTTGTACTACATGGTTTCAAGTTAATCCTGCTACTTAAAACTGTTTACAAGTTGATATTTTCGGCAAGGATGAAATTAGCATATGAGTATTATTACTATGGTAGCAGAAGCAATGTGAGAAATATTACCTAATACACATGCAAACACAGTATTGAGCATGTATTATATTATAGTTTTTATTATGTTGTTTTGTTAATTTTTTGATGTTAAGAATTTAGTAATCCTAGGTGTAATGTGATTTCTTTCACTGCAGATGTCCTCCTCGCACTTTCTTGCCAGCCCTCTGCAAGATTTTTCTTGATGAAAGTGCTCCAGACAATGTGTTAGAGGTGACAGCCCGTGCCATAACATACTACCTGGACGTATCTGCAGAATGCACCCGAAGGATTGTTGGAGTAGATGGAGCTATAAAAGCGCTCTGCAATCGTTTGGTTGTGGTTGAACTTAACAACAGAACTAGCAGAGACTTAGCTGAACAATGTGTAAAGGTAAGTCTTAATGATTAGTTGGGCCATTATAAGATCACTTAGAGAATAAAAAGTATATTTGGAAAAAAAAATTAGATTCTTTCCATCATCAGTCTTACTTTTTGAAAGTGGTTAAGAACAGTGGAAATCACAGTCCTTGTGGTACCAAAGGAGATCTCATAGGACTTGGGAAAAGAAATCTAATCTTTGAAGGAAAATTGTAGGTCACTAATATGCTCTTCTGTGTTGCCTCAGTGCTTTTTGGTTTCTGTTAGCCACTAACACTGTAAGATAGGTTATCCCTGTTCTCACCCCAAACGATTTTGTATGCATATAGTAACAACAATAACCATGACAACTAATACTGATGCCAACAGTGCTAAGCATTATTTTAAACACTTTGCATGTATTAACTCATTTAATCTTCATGACAGTTCTATATAAGGTAGGTGCCACTAATATCATCACTTTTATTTTATAGTTGAAAGAAATTCAAGCATACCAAGATTAAATAATTTGCTTGGGGTAATAAAAATAGTGGCAGAGGGCCAAGATTCCAAGAGTAGATTTGTCTGGTTCTAGGGCCCGTGGATTTAACTATTTTGCTGTATATCCTTTAGAGTTGGCTGTTTTGTTTTATTCCTGAGAGGATGAATTATAAATTTTATGTGACTTTAAAAGCATCAGTACTGGTCAGTAGTTTATTGGAACTACTTGAACACATTATTTGATATGATACTCTTTTTATGATTTTTGTTTCATTCTTTTTATGATTCTTACTGCTCTAGGTCAGCAGATTTCACAATTTTTTGTCTCAGGATTCCTTTACAAGTCTTAAATTATTGAGAAGCCCAGGGAGCAATATTTATTTATATTTGCCATATTAGATATTAAAAGTGGAAATTTTAAAATGTTTATTAATTTATCATAAAATAACAAACTCATTATGTGTTTACATTACATTTTTAATGAAAATGAGTATTTCCTGAAGAGAAAATTAGTGAGTAGCATTGTTAAGCATTTTTGCAAGTCTCCTTTAAAATACCTGGCTTAATAGAAGACGGCAGATCCTCATATCTGTTTCTACATTCAGTCTGTTGCTATATCACACTTCATATAACTTTTGGGAAACTCTGCCCTACACTCCTAAGAGAATAAGAAAGAAAAAGACAATTACTGGTACAGTATTATGAGAAATGTTTTAACTTCAAGGATCCCTGAAAATATCTTCCCTCTGCTTTGAGTGTTGCTTTTTTATGTGTTACTGTTTGACTTTCTGCATCTGTGTTTATAAATTTATTTCTGTCTATGTCTGGTCTCAAAGGAAGAGGTATTCGTTTTTCTGTTCAGAGCTTTTCACCCTCTCAGCCCTCTCTTGATCACATCACTTCAGTTTTCTTCCAGGACTGGGATTTTACTCTATTGCTTATTCACTGACCTGTATTTTCAACCTCTTTCTTTTCTGTTAACACCTTGCTCTCCCTTTCTCAGGTTTTTTTTTTTTTTTGGCAGATTATTCTTACTTAATTCATTCTTTAATGGTAGTATTTCCTAAAATTCTGTTTTACCTTCTTAAAACTAAACTTCGCCTTGACAGTCTCAACTCTGAGCATCAATACCATATGTATGTATGTATGTATGTGTGTGTGTGTGTGTGTGTGTGTGTGTATTCTTCACATCTTTATCTCTAGAACTGACCTCTCTCTTGAGTCCATATTCAGAAGCCTGTTGGACGTATCACCTGAATGTCTGAATTCATTATTTTTCATTACAGATAAGCTCTTATCTTGATTAGTGGCATCAACTTGTACCCAATCACTTAAGACAAAAACCAGTGCTTTGTCTTTTATTTCCTTTTTTCTATTCCACACATTTAATTATCAAGTGCTTTTCTAGTTTATTTCTTCCTGTTTGTTCCTGCTCTTATTTCCTTAGTTAAGCCCTCATCCTCTCTTGAATATTAATGCTTGAATTTTTGCATTTGTGTCTACAGTCTCCCTGTCCCCCATGTGCCACAGTATTAACTGGAAATCTGATCATGTCATTTCCCTGCTTAAAACATTTTCTTGCTTACAGAATAAAGTGTAAACTTCTGATATGCCTGTAATACCTATGGACCTTGTTAATGCATTCTACCTGAACACGTTAAACATCAATATAATTTAGAAAATAAAAGCTGATTTTTAATGTCTTAATATTCATAGAGTAAGTGTGAGGATGATGAATAATGTAACAGCTGGCATTTGTTGAAATATATATTTTTTTAATGTCTAGGACCTTTAAAATCTTTTGCTAAATTGCTTGTATTTCTTACTGTGCCATTCAGGTTTCACCACCTAAACCTGTACTGTCCAATATTGTAGCTATATATGACTGTTGAACACTTCAGATGTGGCTACCCCAAATTAAGATGTGTTGTGAATATAAAATATACCTGGAAGTTTGAAGACTTACTGCACAAAAGAATGTAAAATATATCAATAATTTCTATATTGATTATATGTTGAAATAATGACACCTAGAATGTACTGGGCTAAATAAAATACAATATTAAAATTAATTTCTTCTGTTTTGCTTCACTTTTTTTTAACAAAAGTTTCTTAAGTGTACAACAGGCTTCAAGTCAGCACTTCATTCTAGCTACAGGTGGCAACAGGTGTTATGGAAAGGAATCCAGATGTTTAAGCAGGAATGGAATTAAGGATCACCATTGCCTCAGGCACAAGGAACAGCTTTTTGCCAGACTTCTTAATTCCACCTGTGGCCAGGGAACTCTTTACCACAGCTTTTGTTTTTAGCTGCTTTTTTCTACTCTTCTTTCTGTCTCTGAATGCCTTATCTTCCTTGTCCATCTGCTTGGCTACCTTCTTAGACTGCTTCGGGGGTTTCTTCTTGCCACCTTCACAGCCAGATATGGCACCTGCCACCTCTATCTCAGACCCTGCCCTTTTAAAAATGTGGCTACCAATAAATAAATTCTGTGATTCTAGAAAATTAAAATCGGGCTTTTCTGTTGTTAATTTTGTTTTACTATTGTAGGTGTTAGAACTGATATGCACTCGTGAGTCAGGAGCAGTCTTCGAGGCTGGTGGTTTGAATTGTGTGCTTACCTTCATTCGTGACAGTGGGCACCTGGTTCATAAAGATACCTTGCACTCTGCTATGGCTGTGGTATCAAGACTCTGTGGCAAAATGGAACCTCAAGATTCTTCTTTGGAAATTTGTGTAGAATCTCTGTCTAGTTTATTAAAACATGAAGATCATCAGGTAAATAATCACTGTTGCATACATTGTTTTCAAAAAATGATTTTATAGTGTCCACTATTTATAACTATGATATACAGTTGACCCTTAAACAACATGAGGGTTAGGGGTGCTGACCCTCTGCATAGTTGAAAATCTGCATATAACTTTGCATCCCTATTTGGGGTATATTCTTTACATCATTAGGTTTCAGATGGAGCTCTGCGATGTTTTGCATCACTAGCTGACCGATTTACCCGTCGTGGTGTTGACCCAGCTCCATTAGCCAAACATGGATTAACTGAGGAGCTATTGTCTAGAATGGCTGCTGCTGGTGGTACTGTGTCAGGACCATCATCAGCTTGCAAACCAGGTCGCAGCACCTCAGGAGCGCCTTCCACAGCTGCAGATTCCAAATTGAGTAACCAAGTGTCAACAATTGTCAGTCTCCTCTCAACACTTTGCAGAGGCTCTCCAGTAGTAACACACGTAAGACTATTTTTGAATCTCAGATTTTTAATCTTTCAGAAGAAGTATTTTTGTATAATGCAAATATATTAAACTCATTTCCCCCCATTCTCTTTCCAGGATCTTCTGAGGTCGGAGCTTCCGGATTCAATTGAAAGTGCATTGCAGGGTGATGAAAGATGTGTGCTTGATACCATGCGTTTGGTTGATCTTCTCTTGGTGCTATTATTTGAAGGACGAAAGGCTTTACCAAAGTCTAGTGCTGGATCCACAGGCAGAATCCCAGGACTCCGGAGATTGGATAGTTCTGGAGAGCGGTCACATCGGCAGCTTATAGACTGTATTCGAAGTAAAGACACTGATGCACTTATAGATGCAATTGACACAGGAGGTTGGAAAATTTTTTTTTTAATATAAAGAGAAAACTGAGATAAGGAATTATATAGGCAATTTCTAGTTTCTTATATTTTTAGCAGTTAAGTCAGAAACAGAATGGCCAGCCTCTTCCATATCCTCTCCTCTCTCCACGTATATAAATTATCAGCCTGGTGCATAGTAAAGTAAGACCTGAGTAAATGTTTGTTGAATAAGTAAATGACATTTACCTGTTTGATTGCCAGAAGCAGATCATACCAATTCTAAGGTTAACTACAGATTGAATTTAGGACTGTTGTTTTCCCAAGATTAATGGAAACTGACACAGTGAATTATCATAATATATAGTAAATGTTTTTAGACTGCTTCATGAAGTGAAGTTGGTGAAAGATGCCTCTGGGTCATCCGACTTGTCTTTTGTTTTCTTTTGATTATGGATGTGGTTTAGTTCTTTTCCATATTTATGTTGAGGCACATAGTACTCTTGAGTTTTATTATATATTTTGTAAATTTTTTTCTTATTTTATGTTTATTTTTAAGGCTTAAAGCCTTGTGAATCCTTGGGGATTTAAACATTTTAGAATACTTTTTCTTAGGAGAATTTGTTTGCTGATTATTTACTACTTTATAGTTGACCTAAATGTTTAAAATGGGCTCTCTATTTAGTTGATTATTAATAACAATTTCTAAATGGTTCCCACTTTAGAAAAGTTTATTATTATTTTGTTGGCTTTCAAACATTAATTTTTTCCTTCAAACTTTCAGCCTTTGAAGTAAATTTTATGGATGATGTGGGTCAGACTCTATTAAACTGGGCCTCTGCTTTTGGAACTCAAGAAATGGTAAGCTAATAAATAAAAGCTAATGTTTTAAATCAGAGTTAGAAATATTAATAAGGCAACTTTATGACTCTTCATCATTTTACAGGTAGAATTTCTTTGTGAAAGAGGTGCTGATGTTAATAGGGGTCAAAGGTCATCATCCTTACATTATGCTGCATGTTTTGGAAGACCTCAAGTAGCAAAGGTAAATCCAGGTTTTTAAATTATTAATTTATTATTTACATGGTTCCAAAACTAGAATGAAATAAAAACTTTTATTCTGATAAGATGTGCTTCCATGGTAACTCCATTCTCTACATTTTCCCTTGCCTGCTGTAGGTGTTTTTAATTGGTTTTTTGTTTATCTTTTCATTGTTTCTTAATATAGATACAAGCAAAAATAAATGTGTATGCTTAGACAAAATGTGATATATACACTGATCTATACTTTGCTTTTGTCATTTAACAATATACGTGAAGGCCTCTTCCTATTAGTATATAGAGAGCTTTTTTACATCTGTATACTTACCCTGTGTGAATGTACTGCAAGTTTATTCAACCAGTCACCTGTTGCTGAAAACTTTTCTTTTTACTCCAATTTCTTACTCTTGGCAATGAATAACTTTATACATGTTTCTGTTGTTTTTCTTTATCAATATCGTAAATATTCTGTTTACAGAAGAATCAGTATCCTTGTCTCTTACAAAAAACTCTTGGATTCTAACAAAAAAGGCATTAGCAAAGGACTTTGGAGAATTTTTTTTTCTTATTTTATTATATTTATTCCTTTGTTTTATTTTTTAGATTCTACATGTAAGTGAAATCATATAGTATTTGTCTTTCTCTGACGGTTCATTTAGCATAATACCTTCTAGGTCCATTCATGTTGCTGCAAATGGCAAGATTTTATTCTCTTTTATGGCTGAGTAATATTTCATTGTATACATATACCACATATTCTTTATCCATTCATCTATTGACGGGCATTTAGGTTGCTTCCAAATCTTGGCTATTGTAAATAATGCTTCAGTGAACATAGGGGTGCATATATCTTTTCTAATTAGTATCTTCATTTTCTTCATTTTCTTTGGCCCAGGAGTGGAATTCCTGGGTCATATGGTAGTTCTATTTTTAATTTTTTGAGGAATCTCCATAGTGATTTCCATTGTTGCTGTAGCATTTTTTTCACAGTTAGGAAAAAGTGAGGTCCAGAAAAGTCAAATGATGAGGATTGAACCAAATGTATGATCTAGTCTCTAGAATCTTCATATTGTGAAGTAATTTGTCATAATGCATTGCTAAGAAGTCAGGGACACCCGGATTCAAATCTCAACTCATTAACAAAGAAGGCTATGTGGCTGTGTTCAGTTTCTCAAGTTTGACTTACAGTTTTGTTTATTTCTTATTTTACTTTTTTAATTGAAGTATAGTTGATCTATAATGCATTAGTTTCTGATGTACAGCAATGTACCGTTTATTAGTAAAAAGTATGTATACTCCTAGCATTATTATTGTGATGATTAGGGAAAAAATACATGAAAAGCATTTATATGTATAGTATTTGGCACATTGTAGGTGCTTAAATGGCAGTTGCTATTTTCATCTTTACATTGTAAGAAAATTTTTGTTAGTAACTTAGCTTTCTAACCTGAAAAAGGTGGTCTTCTCAAGCCCAAATTCTGTCAGTTTGACGTGTTTAATTTTTAGAGAGAATGATGCTTCTAAGGATGGTAAAATTTTTATTGAGCCTTTGTTTTTGACCTATGCTAGTTTACAGTTATGGGTAGCTGAGTGGGAAGGAATGAGCCAAATGAATTGTAACTAACCTTAACCTATCTTGATTATACATCAGCCCACAGTGAGCTATGGTTGCCATTACTAATAATGATAGAATAGGTAGTACACAGTAAGCATTTATTCCCACACACACCCCCATACACATTTTAACGTCTTTTCTTTTTCTCTTTTATTTTTGGTGGGAGAGGGTAATTAGATTTATTTATTTATTCATTTCATGGAGGTAGTAGGGATGGAACCCAGGACCTTGTGCATACTAGGCATGCACTCTACCACTGAGCTATACCCTCCTCCCTTAACATCTTTTAAATAGGAAAGTCTTATAATTGCTGTTGGCCAGATAGAAATGCAGCATAGTTATCATTGTTCATGCAACAAAATTGTGAAATAGATTTTAGTAACTTGAATGAAAAATCTTGTCTGTTGGAGGAGCACTCTCAGAAATGTTGTGTCACTAAACTCTTTATGGCACAGATGACAGCATTGTGTGTAGATACATAAATATTGATGACTTTGAATCAAAAGTGATTAATTATGAATAGGAAAAACATGAGATGTGTTCTCTATTCAAAAGAGCTTACAGTCTGCCAGGGAGAGAATCCAGTGTCTATTTAAAATTGATAAATTAGTATTTAAGACCTAAATTTTGTAGTTCATTCTGGAAGAATAGATTTAACTTGGTAATTCATAGTATATAGGAAATGATGAGGATGATCACAAACTGAATACTAGTACCTCTGGCAAAATGAAGAAATTGGGAAAAGGAGTTTGAGGAAGATGACAGGTTCAGATGTGAACGTACTCAATTTGAGGTGTTAATCCATTAATTTGAAATTAATCCATAGTTTTTTCAAGATACAGATAAACTGCTTTTAAGGTGTTATGTGCAAAGGCAGAGATTTGAATTGGTACTTGCTTGATTAAGTAATTCTGTAAGTCTGCAATCTAAAGTATATGGGTGCGATCTAATGGTTACAGAGTTGCATATTGAAGAAATAAGATGTTAATTGTTTTATCCAAATTAAATGCTTTTGTTTTCTAGACTCTCTTAAGACATGGTGCAAACCCAGATCTTAGAGATGAAGATGGGAAAACGCCATTAGATAAAGCTCGGGAAAGGGGCCATAGTGAAGTGGTAGCTATTCTTCAATCTCCAGGTGAGTGATGAAAATCTTTCCTTTTAAACCATCTGCTATTATTTTTCAGCTTCATTTCCATAGAAGTAGATTTTTTAGACATATTAACATTATGTAAACAAACCATTCCTATAAAGTCAAATAATTATGAATGTAATAAAATATAAATATAAATAAACACAGAAACCCTTAAATTTGATAAGCCTTTAGTGGTATACTGTTCTGTATTCTTTGAGACTATGGCTGCATGATTCTAGAATGACGAAATTAAAAGTTTGAGGAGTATGGGAATGTCATAAATAATATTTGTTTACTGTATAGATCAAGTATTTTGACCAGTAAGTTTTCACAGAATAGATGAATGCAGAGTCTCTGTGAAATATTTTTTGGAATCAAGTAGAGTATCCAGAATTATCTCCTGAAGTTGTGATTCAGCTAATGGGAGGCACTAACGTTCTTTAGTATTTTTACAAACACCTTTGATAGATACAGCATTCTAATTTCTGGGCTTTTTTTTTTAATTAAAATTTTTTTTATTTTAAGTTTTATTTATTTACTTTTTTTTAATCAGTCTTTTTTTTTTTTGGTGGGGGGAGATAGTTAGGTTTTTATTTAATTAATTTTTTAATGGAAGTACTGGGGATTGAACCTAGGACCTCATGCATGGCCTATAAGTACATTCTCTTCCATTGAGCTATACCCTCCCTCTCCTCTAGTTTCTGTTTAATTATTGTTAATTAGGGATAATTATAGTTGGGTATGTCTTAATATTTTTTCATTGAAAGAAAAATTTTTCAAAAAAGTATTCTATTGAACAATATTTGTCTGCAGGTGATTGGATGTGTCCAGTTAATAAAGGAGATGATAAGAAAAAGAAAGATACAAACAAAGATGAAGAAGAATGTAATGAGCCGAAAGGAGATCCAGAAATGGCACCCATATACTTGAAAAGGTTACTGCCAGTGTTTGCACAAACATTTCAGCAGACTATGCTGCCTTCAATAAGGTAGTTATTCATACTATTTGTATTTACTAGCTCAGTTATGCCAATTTAGTTTTATTTATCTCCCTTTTCCAGAAAGATGTGAGGTTTATTTCAATATTGAAAAGGTATGGTAAGAATGAAAATTAGATTGGAGAGTTAAATCTTTCCTTCTGATGATCTGCCTTAAGAGAAGGAGTTTAGAAAATCAAGAAGACTAGTCTAACACAGTTTTCATAGCTTTCTGCATATCAACCAGAGAAATTTGTGTAAGTACAGCAAACATTTATTGAGCTTTATTGAGGCCTTTTTGGTAGAGTCAGTGTGGGATGGCCATTGGAGGAGTTACCCAGAGAAGTAAAACTTGGCCCTTGTTTGCTGTATCCTTGCAGCCTAGTGAGGAAGATGCAAGTAATAATACAGAGTGGTAAGTGATAGATTAGACATATATTCCTTGAGAATACGGATGATTTAACAACTAATTGGGCTGGGTAAATTGGAGATTTTATGCAGAAGTGAGATTTAAATTGGAGTTTAAAGGATACTTGGAGGTTTTCTAGGCAAACAGATTTGGAAGGATCCGTGAGCAACAGTATGTACAGACATGGAGGTGTGAGTCAGTTCATCTTGGTGCAGATCCTGGTGGCTCTCCCTCCATAGTCTGCTGTTTCTATCCATCTGTTGCTAATACTCTGGTTCAAGATACCGTAGTCTGTAGTTGGACTACTGCAGTTGCCTCCAAACTAGTCTTTCTCTTCGCTTTCTCTCTTATCCCTCTACAATTTGCTCCTACATATTAGGCTGAAGTATTTTTTTAAATAAAAATTGTCATCACTTTCTGATTTAAACCCTCTGGTAGCTGCCAGTTGGCCTTCACTAAAACCTAATGCCTTAACACTTGGTCTTGCAAGGTCTTGTATAAGTCCCACCCAGCTCTCTAACCTCATTTAGTATTGTCTAACCCCTAGCCCACTATACTTACACTATGCTGGCAGGTACATCTCCTTACCTTATGGCTTTTGCATATATTTCCCTTATTGGAAGCTTTCTGTCCCCAGGTCTTTTGAATGGTTGATTGCTTCATATTTTCAGGTCTCAGTTCAAATGCTACATCCATTGTTTGGCCACCTAATTTATATTGACCTGTAGGACACTTTTTATTACATGGATCATGATGCTTTACTGTCTTTACAGAGTTTACACTGTCTGAAATCTTTCTGTCCTTTTACTTTTTTGCTTGTTTTATTGTCTGTCTCCCCTCTAAAGCTCCATTAGAGCTGGCCTTGTGTCCTGCTGTATTCCTACAAATATCAGGAGATAGAGAATAGGGCTTGATATTTAGTAGATCCTCAATGGATATTTACTGAATGATTGAATGAGTGTGTTTTGCTAGCAGTTGGAAGTATTTTGGTATTAATGGAATGTGGGATATGTTTGCAAAGCTTAATGAATAATGTTAAAAAAGTAGACAAGAGTGTTTTATGACCTATGAAGACCTTTGTGGTCTAGGTAATGAGTGTGGACTTTACCTCACAGTTAAAGCAGGATCATTAAAGACTTGTGAGGAAATTTGTCACAGTCAAGTTTATGATTTATTAAGATCACTTTGGCATCCTGGTGAAGAAAAGGATTGGAGGACAAGAATGAAAACAGACTACTTAAGGGTTAATTACCAGTGTGAACTCAGACAGTTCAAAGGGACTGGATTGGTGGGAACAAATTCACCCACCAATAGGGTGGGGTTGATGACCACCAGTTGGATGTGAGTGATAAAGGAAAGGAAGGGGTGAAGAATGAATGCTAAAATTTTGGTTCAGTGGTTGAGAATTTGATTTTGGTCATTTTAAGTTCAAGAGGTCTTATAACATGTAGTTTTATAGGGTTCAAGTGCCTTAAATACCAGTGTAATGAGTTGACATTGAAGTGAAAGCAGTTTGCTTTAAATAGGAGAAAAGTGACAGTAAAATAATTCACTGTGAACATTTAAGAACTTAGTTTTTATTCTTCCCCAGATAGCTACAGAGGGGTAAATGTTAGTGGGGTCACTTTGTTTGTTGTTTTATAAAAGATTTTAAATCATTTTTAGAAATGAGCAGGTTCAGTTTTGAGCAGGATAATCTTAAGATATATTTGGATTTAGAATTGCTTCATGATAGGGTCATCAGAAAATTATAAAGTATGCCACCATATAACAAAGTTCCCTTAATGGATAGTTATTTTCTGTCATTCTTTTAAATGTTTGAAGATTGTCTAAACACAGTTTTAGTTATAGCATACTTGATGCTAGATTTTTCCAGGTAATAATTAGCTAACATTTAATTGTGGTGAGTAAGATAGCATGTCTTAGTTCAAAGCTCAGACTTTGAAGTCAGCTCAAAGTGGGTCCAAATGCCAGTTTTGCCACTTGATACACAGGTAACCATGGGCATTGTGCTTAATCTCTTGATCTTAATTGGTTCATCTCTAAGATGGAGATAATTATACTTAATTCTCTTTAGATGTGAGAATAAAAATTAAATATGTGTTAAATGCTTAGCATAGTGCCTAATATTTTAGAGGTATTTGAAAAAAGATAAGCTTATTAAAAATGTTTTATTAGCAAAATTAAAAATATTCATATGTTGAGGTAATAGTATAATGAACTCCATCATACAGCTTCAATAAGTTTTAATACACATCCCAATCTTACTTTATTTATACCACCCCAACTGTAGTTTTTTGAGGCAAATCCAAGACTGAGTTTTATCCATAATTTTTCCGTATATATCCATAAAAAATAAGAGTTCTTTTGTAAAGCTCAGGGAATATAGCCAATATTTTATAACAACTTTAAATGGAGTATAAGCTTTAAAAATACTGAATCAGTATGTTGTGCACCTGAAATTAATATAATATTATAAATCAACTCTATGTCAATAAAAAAATTCATAGTTTAAAAAGGGTTTTCTTTTTTAACACAGTTGCAATACCATTATCACACCTAAAATAATTAAGATAGTTCCAAAATATTACCAAATATCAGATCAACATTCATTTTCCCCAATTTTCTCATAAATGTTTTTCTTAACAATTGGGTTCTTTTGGGGGGGATGTTAATATTTTCCCTTGCTTCCTTTATTTTTGTAATATGTTGCAAGAGTATATAGCAAATATGTAAATTTATCTGTAAATGATACATTTCAGTATTTTGTAAGTTGAAGAGTTATATAAATGCTATCTATCATATTGTATGATTCTTCTTAACTTTTTTAACTGACAAGATTTTTTTTTTGTAAAATTCTTTCTTGTAGTTCATCCATTTCTGCTTCTGAATCATTCTTTTCATTCTTTTTTCAAAAATGAAGTATAATGACTACAGCACTGTGTTAGTTCCAGGTGTCCAACATAGTGATAACCACAATAATTCTAGTTACCATTTGTCACCGTACATAGTTTTTACAATGTTGTTGACTATATTCCCCATGCTATACATTTCATCCCTGTGATTCATTTATTTTTGTAACTGGAAGTTTGTACTCAATCTCCCTCTTCTATTTAACTCATCCCCAGACTTCCCAAGATGGTTCATTAAAAAAGTTATTTGGCAATGTTAAAAAACAAGTTGTAGTAGTTACAATCTAATTTTTTGCCTCTTCAATTTAAAATTTGATCAGAAGAGTAAACATCTGTACTCTGATCAGGCAGTTAAAAGAGGGTCTATATATATGGACTTTAACTATTATCAGTCAGTATTGGTCTATGCAGTGTCTGTTCAGGAAATAAAAGGCAGATAACAGATCAGAGAAGACTTTAAAACAGAGTTGGATAACAGTTTCACTGATGCTGTATTTTGTAAAAACCTGATTATTCTCTCTAAGATATTTTTCTCCTACTTCTATTGGGATATAATTGACATAGAATATTGTGTTAGTTTTGAAGTATGTAACATGATGATTTGATATATGTATCTATAATATTAGACTGAGGACATCACACTGATTTTGAAGAAAGGCTACGTAAAATTTTGAAGAGGTGTGGTAAATACACATCTTTGGAGTTAGTGTCAATAAGTAGACAAAAATTGAATTCACTTTTAGCAGCAGAAGTCCTTGAGGATCTTTTTTTTTTTTAAATCACAATTTGAGAGAACAGTAGACTTGGTTGGATAAAGTGGGAAACTGTTCTAGGATAAGAATATTAATCTAAAGATATAAATTCTTCTAAAATTAATTTATAGATTATGCAGTTCAAAAGAAAATAACTACAGAATTTACTTTAGAACTTGACAAATCTTAAAGTTCTTCTGGAAGAATAGGTGAGATTATTAAAGAAAAATCTTAATAGCTAGTGTAAACTTTAAGTAATTAAATGTTTTTGGTAACCAGCACAATAGTTTATAATTCATTGAAGTAGACGAGCCCTCCAAATATAACCAATTATATGTAGGAATTGAATGTATTATAATGATAAGTTATATAATATGTTACTATTATATATTAATATAATGTATTAAATGGTATTAGAGTATCTGCTTTGGGGTTTGACTTAAAAAATCAGCTTAGTCCTTAACATTGTATATTTAAACAAGTTCTAGACTGGTTTAAAATAAATTAGTAAAAAAAAAAACCTTAGGAAAACAAAAAAAAATCCTTGAATGTTTTTAGTACTTGACTTTAAAAGACTTTAAGACTTGACTTTTTTTTAAGACTTGACTTTTTTAAGACTTTAAAAGGTTGTTTGTGTTACTCACATCTGTCATTTTAAATTTACTCTATGTAAAAAACGTAGTTACCCACAGTATTACCCACAGCCTTCAAAGTGACGAATATGTTTGTTTTCCGCATAATATTGTAGCAGATTGAGATTTGTTAGCACGTATGATCAAGGGATACTAACTTCATTATACAGAGAACACATACAGATTTTTGGTCAAAATATAACAGCCAATTTAAATAAATTAGCCAATGACATCTAGCCAAGAGGAAATATAGAAAACTAACAGGGAAAAATGTATTCCCTTACTAGTAAAAAGAAATAAAATGTTAAAGAAACTTGATGTCATTTTTACCCATTAGACATTTGAGAAAATTAATAATATTGTAGTGAATTAGCACATCCATATCTGATGATGATTCAAGCTATTATCAGCCCTTTTGTCCCCCCAGCTTTATTGAGGTATAACTGGCATATAAAATTGTAAGATTTTTAAAGTGTGCTTCTTGGTGATTTGATACATGTATACGTTGTGAAAGGATTCCCCCCATCTAGTTGATTAACACATCCATCACCTCACATATTTATCTTTTATGTGTGTGTGAGAGAGAACATTTAAGTTCTACTCTCTTAGCAAATTTTAGTTACACAATATGGTTTTATCAACAAAGTTTTAAATTTTATCAACATGTTTTAAATTTGACAAAGAACACAAATGCTTAATTTGAAATTTGATTTCCATATAAACTATCAGGTGTTTTAAATTGTTAATAGTTTTGTATTTGGGGATACAGATACTATTTATTTTCTTAGTAATTGCATTACTCTTGATTTTCTTAAATTATGGCATGTTAACAGTCATGCTGGTTAAATATAAAATAGCACATTTAAGAAAATTATAAAAGTAATTTATTTTATTGAGCTTAATATATTAATAATAGAAAATAAATGAGATTACATAAACCTACTGCTAACATTGTCTTAATATTTTGTGTTCTTTTATTAAGTGCATTATTTAGCAGAGTATTTAAAACTTAGATATTTCAGTTTCATTTATGTATGATTGAATTTTGTTTTATTTTAGCTTCTTACTGTGGCTTCCTAAAATTCTTTTTTTTACCTTTCAAGGAAAGCAAGTCTTGCTCTGATTCGAAAAATGATCCATTTTTGCTCTGAAGCACTCTTAAAAGAAGTTTGTGATTCTGATGTTGGTCACAATTTGCCTACAATACTAGTGGAAATCACTGCAACTGTCCTTGATCAAGAGGTCAGTTTTTCGTCTTTTTCGAAACTCCTGTAGTTTTAAGTCTCGTTAATGATTAGTAAAATAATTTAACTTTTGTTCTACTTTTATTGAATCATTTTGCCTGTGCAGATTGTATTTTTCTACTCCATGAAGCTAAACTTATTTTTATCATGTTTCCCTTAATTTCTTTCTGTCCCTTCCCCCTCCCCAGGACGATGATGATGGCCACTTGCTGGCTTTGCAGATCATAAGGGATTTAGTGGATAAAGGTGGTGATATTTTTTTGGATCAGCTAGCCAGACTTGGTGTGATCAGCAAAGTGTCAACGTTGGCAGGTCCTTCCTCTGATGATGAGAATGAAGAAGAATCAAAGCCTGAAAAAGTGAGTGGTCTTAATTACAGTGGTATTAGGAATAGAGTTTCTTTTGATGAAATCTAGTTCCAATTATGATGGGCTTTGACAAAATAATGACAATATGAAGTAGTTCTATAATTTTAAAAAATTTGGTCACTTCTCTTTTAAAAATATTATTCATAAGATTTAAAACTTGCAGAAAAGCTGCAAGTGAAGAATGTCAGCACATTTCTGTCCAGAATCACTAATTACTGATATTTTACCCATTTGCTTCATTACTTACAAAAACATGTATGTGTGTGTGCTATGAACACATTTATTTGAAAGATGCTGGATACAAAGAGCCTCCTTTTACACCTAGAATTTCCACCAAAAAAACCAGGACATTCTCTTATATAATCCTAGTATAGTTGTCAAAATCAGGAAATACAATAGTTACAGAAAACTGTATCTAATCCAGAGACTATTCAGATTTGTCGCTGTCCTTAGTAGCAATTCATGCCTCTCCGCTCCCACCCACTCCTCCTTACCCCACCCCCAGAATCCAGTCGAGGAGGACGTTTTATTTAGTTGTCATGTTTGTTCCATTTCTCAGTCTTTCTTTCATAGCTTTGACATTTTTTGAAAAGGACAAACCACTTAATTTGGATAGTGACCCTCACATTGTATTTGTGCCATGTTTCTTCATGATTACATTCAGGTTGTGTGTTTTTAGCAAAAAGAGGCAACGTTACAGCCTTCTCAGTGTAAGTGTAAAATGTGCCTTCTTAGAGGCACATGATGTCTGTTTGCTCGTGCTGATAATGTTAACTTGGATCAGCTGGTTGTGTTTGTCTCTGCCAGCTTTCTCCATTGCAAAGTTACTCTTTTTCCTTTTGTAATTAATAAGTAATTTGTAGGGAGATAATTTGAGACGGTGTAAATATGCTTTTTCTCATTAAACTTCTATCCACTCATTTCAGTATCTATTGGTAATTCTTCCCTTAGAATGCATATTAAGAATATACCTTATCTGTCTCTACCAATTGCCAGCAGTGATTTAGTCCTAACACTTAGTGAATGCTTCCTAAATATTAATGACAGAGAAGTAATATTTTTGAGAGAATGGTAGAGTATGAATTGTAATCACAGAATTCTGAGTGAGTGAATATGTGTTTCCAAAATTACAGGGGATTTAACAAAAAGCAAAACAAAACAAGAAGTGATTATCTGGGTTCATCCCTCTAGAATTCTTTTCTTCAAGAAATAGGTAGATCAACTAAACTTCAATAAAACAAAAAAAGAAAGAGATTACAGATCCCAGCAGTCTTTTTGTAGAAATTAACAAGCAAATACTAACATTTGTATGAAATGTAGGAACCTAGAAGAGACAAAGCAACCTTGAAAAAAAACAAAGTTGAAAGACATACACCAGCAGATTTCAAGTCTTATTTATAAAGGTGTAGTAATCAAGAAAGTGTGATAGTGGTGGAAAAATAATGACCCACATATATATGGTCAATTGATTTTCAAACAAAGTGCTAAGGTAATTCAATCAGGAAAGGATGATCTGTTAAAAAAAATGATGCTTGAACAAGTAAACAGCACTTGCAAAAATATGACACCTTAGCCTTACATTTACAAAAATTAGAAAATGAATCAGACTGGAATGTGTGGTCTAAAATTGTGAGGCTTCTAAAGGAAAAAGAAGAAAATCTTAGTGACTTTAACCTTGATAAGAAGTTCTTAGAGTTTTAAAAGGTTATATTATAAAAGAACAAAAAAATCAGTAAATTGTCTTCATTAAAATGAAACTTTTGCTCTTCAAAATACATTATTTAGAAAATGAAAACATAAGCCAGAAAATTCTTTGAGATTTTATTTGTCTGAAAATATTTTTATTTGGTTTTCACTTTTAATGGACATTTTCAGTGTCTACAAGAACTCTTGGCTAATCATTTTCTAGTACTTAAAGATATATTCCATTGTCACCTTCCTTGCGTAGTCTCTACTGAGATACTTGCCTTATTTTTTCATCTTAGTTCCTTTGTATATAATAGATCTTTTTTTCCTCTGACTATTTTTAAGACTTTAGCTATTTGACTTTGCTGTACTTAGCTGAGTTTGATGGGTGCACGTATGTGTCCACTTCTGCTCAGGATTGTTTAATTTTCTTTGATCTGTGGGTTTGTGGTTATTGTCAAATTTGGAAAATGTTTGAACTATTGGTATGAGGATTTTTCACTCTGGCTGTTTGGAATGCAAATATCTGACCATCTTGTGTGACCTCTGGGAATTGTTCAGCTTATAATTTTCAAACTGTTCTTCTCCCAGCTTTATGGAATATCACCTATAAATGAATGGTCTAGTGCTCAGCAGAGATGTCATGGTGACCACTTTTCAGATTTCTGAATTGTTTTTTTATTTGTTTGTTTGACTTCCTAATCCTGACCTCATCCATCACATATTCCTTTTGCCTTAGTCTCCTCAAACACAGATCTTCATTTCCTCAACTCATACTGAAGGACTCTGCTCCCTGTTCTTAAGACCTTAGCCAGAAAACTGTATCTGGGCCTAAGTGGCTTACCTTATTTGTTTCTACTTTGTAGGGGATCACACAACCCTGTGTTGCTTGTTGTCCAATATTTGAAAATGGTTTTTAATATTTTTTGTGTAGTTTTTTAGTTATTTACAATGGATAGTCAAGTCTGTCCTTGTTAATCTGTCATGGCCTGGAGCACAAGTACTTTAGAGAAATTTATAATCCATATTTTACAATTTTATTTTAGTGTTATAAACTAACTACTACTTAAGGGAAAAAGCATGTAAAAGATAACGTATTTTAAAAAATTTTAAATATAGTAAGTCTTTATAAGTTTAAAAGTGCTTTACCCATATACACATGCATGCACAAACATGCCAAGATGAATATTCTTAATATTGAAATGTTCAACAAAATGAAAATTCTTAGGGTGCCAGGCTAGGCAAACAGTGTTTACAAATTGGTGTTTTTTTCTTTTAAACATGCTATAATTAACATTTTTATGATCATAGGAATGATTATGTTTCATTCACTTGGCTAAGGATAGGACCTTACAATTTATAATTAAAAAGCATCTCTGGTTATTCCATTGCACTGCTGATCATTGACCTAGTGTAAACATTTTTTATACGTATTTTATTAGGCCCAGATATGTGATAAATTTATCAAGTCCTAAATAATTAGCTAATTATAGACCTAGTGCACTTGTCTTCTTTACCCTTACACCTGGAAATGTTATAACTTAGGTCATTATGTGAATTTCTTAACATTTTTAGGATTTGTAAGATTTAATTATGGGTAATTGAATCAGAATACATATTAAACTACAGGCGACTGAATATTATATTCAGAGTATTTTAATTCTAAATTTGATTCACAGTCATATTTTTTATAAATAAGAATATTTGGAATAGGAGTTATTTTCCATGTTTCATTGAATAATTTTACACATTTTAGGAAGATGAACCACAGGAAGATGCTAAAGAATTGCAGCAGGGTAAACCGTATCATTGGAGAGACTGGTCAATCATTAGAGGAAGGGACTGCTTATATATATGGAGTGATGCAGCAGCCTTGGAATTATCTAATGGCAGTAATGGATGGTTTAGATTTATCTTGGATGGAAAACTTGCCACCATGTATTCAAGTGGTAGTCCTGAAGGTGGTTCGGATAGTTCAGGTAATATTTTGTTTCTGTTAAAATGTTTTACTAGTTTCTTTAATTTTGATAATTTATTTTTCTGCTCACATTTTTACTACTGTTGTCATAGAAATAACATGTCCTTGATGATCATATGGCCATTTATTTAATATCAAGAGAAAACGTATTGTACCATGAAAGCATTTCATGTCTTTTCATTGTATGAGACAAGGAATAGCATCGTATCTACTTTTACTCTCCCCACACTTTTAGGTACAGGTGCTCCTTATGTAATGATGACTTCCATGTATGTGATGCTGTCTCAAATTAAATCCTTTCCCAGAAGCCTTCTACTTAAAAAAAAAAAAAAAACCTAGAGGATCACTTTTATGCCTGAACTGAATGTATCAGACCAGTGAGAGTATACCAAAGAATAAAACTTAAACTTAAAAAAATTTTTAATGGAGGTACTGGGGATTGAACCCAGGACCTCACTGAGTTATACACCACTCCCCCTCACCCCCGAATTAAGTTTTTTAAAATAAAATTGATATTCCATTAGGGAGTTTTTTAATGGGATATTTGAAAAGAATGCGGTTTTAAAACAATCCTTTCTTTATAGAAAGCAGAAGTGAATTCTTAGAGAAGTTACAAAGAGCTCGCGGCCAAGTAAAGCCATCTACTTCAAGTCAACCTATACTCTCAGCGCCAGGACCCACTAAACTCACTGTCGGGAATTGGTCATTAACATGTTTGAAAGAAGGAGAAATTGCTATTCATAACTCAGATGGTCAGCAAGCAACAATATTGAAAGAAGATTTACCTGGTTTTGTATTTGAATCTAATAGAGGAACCAAACATTCATTTACTGCAGAAACTTCTCTGGGTAAGTATGTAGGGATGTAAGTTTAGCAGATAAGAATAAATGAGTATGTTAAATCATAATAAAATATGTTCTGTGAAATGTCCTTTTTTTTTTCTTAAAGGTTCAGAATTTGTGACTGGCTGGACTGGCAAAAGAGGCAGAAAACTAAAATCTAAGTTAGAAAAAACAAAGCAAAAGGTATATTTGTGGGATTTGCTCTGTATTTTGGCTTTTATACTGGTGTGGTAAGGTTTCAGTGGTAGATTGTAGACATTTAAAAAATTGAGCGGTATAACAAGCTACCCTACTCTTACGTTTTTTAGTTTTCCTTTTTCTCTGCTCCTTATTTTATTTTCCACAGTATGTGTACATTTACTTACAGTTTTTATACATATACTGAGCACCAGCATTAAAATAAACAAAATGTAAATGAGACAGAGAATAAAATTTAAATTATTTGAGTTTTAATGTTACATAAACTAAATTCATGCTTTAATTATAATTAATGATAGTAGTATTTTTAGTCATAGAGTAGGATTAAAAAATGCATCATTATATTTTACAATCCTCCTTGTAATGAAGCAATTTGAATGCCTGGTTCTAAATTGAGATTGTTTTGATCATATAATGGCCATCTTAGATGAAATCACTGTTTCAGAAAGATACAGGAGCAAATATATTCTTTTTTTTTTGGAGAGCGGGAGGTAATTAGTTTTATTTATTTATTTCTTCTTGGAGAAAGTCCTGGGGATTGAACCCAGGACCTCTTGCATGCTAAGCACGCGCTTTACCACTTGAGCTATCCGCCTCTGCAACCCCCAAGGAGCAAATATATTCTTAACTCCACCTTCAGAATCACAATACTAATTTTAAAAATTCTATCCAATTTTTATGTATTTTTTTAAAATAACACCATTATATATCTGTATTTATTATATCAACTGTTACTGTAGTTTTCATTTTTAAAAGAGAAAATAATCTCATAGATTCAGTATTTTCTAGTGACACTTTTATTTTACTTATAAAAATGATATGAAATAGTTTTTTCATACAGTATATGAAGAATGCTTCTGGGTGATTGCAATGGGGGTGGAACTTATGTTTTCATAGGTTTGGCCCTAGAAATAATAGTAATGGTTTATTATTTGGAGCATAAATAAAATGTTTCATGCTTTCATTTCGTTATTAATGTGCTAGGTCATACCAAAGATAACTTCCACATGTTAGACCTTAGAAAGAAAATAACTTACTTCCTCACTTTATTTATTTGTTTAATAAATATACATTAGCCCTGTTACTCTGTATGTTATTACATGATTGCTTTGTGGTTTTTAAAAAGAGTATGAGGTCACAGATTTCTTCCAATTCAGAATATCTTAAGGGCATTTAAGGAAGAAGTATCTCAATTAAAGATAGCCATTAGCTCCTAAAAGGAATTTGAACTAAATATACTTTTTGTTATTCATGGTAGTTATGTTCTAAAAGTTGCCATGAATACTGAATCATTGCTTTTAGAAGTACAGGTTTAAGTTACTGTGTGGCTCTGGTCACATTTTTTAAGTTTTCATTGCTCTGTGCATGCCCACAAATGACTGTGAAAAGCACTACAAGTCTTGATTTGTGAGTTACGAATTTTAGTAACTAGTTGATTTCACAATTATGAAATTCTCAAATAATAAAGCTCAACTGTAATTCTTTTTAAAGCTACCTCTTAGCTGTCTCAGAAGTTTCTTGGAATAACTGATATATTGTATTAACCAACCAAATCTAGAACTAACTCACAGGGAGCTGAACTTTTACAATCCGAGAGAAAAGTAAATCAAGGAGAACATAGTCTCAGTCCTATCTTTTCATTTTCTTAAAAAAAATATGATTGTTGATTCAGTTCTTTGAAATCAGTAGAAACTCAGTGATCATGTGGCTATTTCATGTTGAAAGCAGTACATATCAAAATACACTAATTTTAGGTAAGAATAATTTTAACTCTTAGTTTTGGCCTCAGTGTTTATTCCTTAATACTGTTCATAAAGAAGTAATTTCTTCAGTGTTGTCTTATGTCCAGAACTTAGTTACTTTTTAATTCTGAAAGGCATACTAAAATAGAGTGGTAGGGAGAGAGGGTATATATAGCTCAGTGATAGAGTGCATGCTTAGTATGCATGAGGTTCTGGTTTAATCCTCAATACCTCTACTCAAAAAATAAATAAACAGATAAATCTAGTGGGGAGGGTATAGCTCAGTAGTCAGAGCACATGCTTAGCACTCACAAAGTCATGGGTTCGATCCCCAGTAAATCCATTAAAGTAACTAAATAAATAAGCCTAATTACCTCTCCCTCCAAAAAACAGAAAAAACAAAAACAAAAACCCACAAGCAAAATAAATATCTTTAAAAAAATAAATCTAATTACCACCCCCCTGCAAAAAATAACCAAGCAAGTAAAAAATAAAATGGAAATATACTATTAATTCATTTAGGGGTAAAATTTTTTCTATTACATTAGAGTTTTGCTGGGTTAGTTTGTGATTTAAGTGAAATCATATAAATCTTAAATTTACATTCCTTAAGCATATGTTTTTAAAGAATGTACTAAATTTTGTTGGACCCAAGCCTGGACATGTATATGTTGTTCTCTCAAATTATATTTATGTAACTTAAATGAGAGGTAATTAGTGCCCAACCTGACAGTATAGTCATTCTTTCTCAAGATGAAATATATAAATACATAAGCATCATATATACTTTGTATGAATAATACAAATAGAAAAAGACATAAAACGTAAAGTTTACTCCACAATGTTAAAAGCGTCAACTTAGGTTAATGGAATTATAGATGGCTTAATTATTTTTCTTTCTTTTTCTTATCTTTTTTTTTTTTGCTTATTTGTATTTTCTAATTGGTTCATCATAAAACAGATCAGTTACATTAGGAAAAAGAGCAGTTACTTTTTTGTTACCAGTAGTTTATGTAGACTCTTAATAGATTTTTATTAAGAGATTGTAGTAGCGTTCGTTATCTATATCTGTTTAAATTTTACTATAATATAGTGCAAAGTTACTTTTTTATGGGTTGTTTAATTTGGTTTAAATGAAATAAAGTCCTATTTGGTATATGAATACAAAGTTTAAATAACCAAAAATTAAAATGTTAAGTTCCTTATTTTGATACTACTAAAATCTTCTAGAGTACGTTTTCAACCATTAGTACATTTTGATATATATAAATAAAAATAGTAACCTTTTTGGAACTTGATAATGGCACAGATATCTTAGTTCTAAAGATTGCATGGATTTATGAAAAAGGAGGATTTTTTAAAATTATTAATTGTACTAAAAGTTCACATTTGCTATTTTTATTTTGGTAGGTACGAACTATGGCTCGAGATTTATATGACGACCACTTTAAAGCTGTTGAAAGCATGCCTCGTGGAGTAGTAGTAACACTCAGAAACATAGCAACTCAGTTAGAGTCATCTTGGGAACTTCATACAAATAGACAAGTATGTTAGCTTCTAGATTTTATGACGCAATGATCTTGGTTTAATTTTTCCCCTTTATCCTTTATATTCTGAGTATTGAGTAGGGGTCAGCAAATGTTACCCACTGGCTAAGTTTTGTAGGTTTTGTGAGGTAAGAGGGGTTTTTACATTTTAAATGGTTGAAAACAGATCATAAGTAAGAATAATATTTCATGATACCTGAAAATTATATGACTATGTGATGTCAGTGTCTGTAAGTAGCTTTATTTCTCACACCCGTGCTTATTTGTTTACGTATTGTCTGTGACTTCTTTAGTGGTTACAATGGCAGAGTTAAATAGGTACAACCAAGATATGTGGCCTGTAAAGGCTAAACTGTTCACAATTGGCCCCCTTTATGAGCTTGCCAACCTTGATAGAGATAATTTGCATTAATAATTTGAATTTCTTAATCTTGTTTAATATATAATTTTTTGCATGGTAATTGATGTTCTGATAGATAAATTAAGTATATTAAGACCTTTTTTTGGATTGTTTTCATTAAAAAAATTCTTTTTCTTTTAGTGTATTGAAAGTGAAAACACTTGGAGAGATTTAATGAAGACAGCTTTAGAAAATCTAATTGTACTTTTGAAGGATGAAAACACAATTTCACCATATGAAATGTGTAGTAGTGGCTTGGTGCAGGCACTTCTTACTGTCTTAAACAATGTAAGTTGATTAGTACAGAACGAAGTACATAGTTTAAAAAATTATTCATAGCTACACTTTTGGTAAAGTGAAATTTACTGTGTTTTGTCAAGAAGTATTAAAAAAAACAGGTAATAAATGTTAACATTTATAATTTCTCCAGCCTTTAAGTTTTCTCATTAGTTTGAGCCAAGTGAATTAAATAATCACATCTATTTAGATTTTTGAGATACCCGATTATTATTTGTTCAAGATTTTGTTGAATAAAATACTTACTTGTAATAGCCTAAAATTTAACTTTATTCACTGCTCTGATTTCTTCATAACTTACATAAAATGAAATTGGTGCAGAGACCTTTTCAAGTATCTAAAATAGATGCATAAAATTAGTTTAGGAGCAGTAACAGTTAAAGAAGTTCATGTGAATATTTGTCAAACATTTGCTAGTAATAACCTTCTATTCCTCTTCGATTTAGTCTACTGATAATATCTTTTTATTGTGATAAAAATTTTTTTCTTTCATTTCAATGAAATATATATACACATTTATTTTAACAAAGTCTAACAGAATAAAGTATGAAAAGTTAAAGTTTGCTCCCCACTTCAGTTCTATTTGTCATTTTAATTTCCAGATCTTATTCATCATATGTAGTTATATACTCTTAAGATTCACTTTGACGTCAATCTCATATTTCTTTCATTATTTTTACTATTTGCATTTATTCCCATTTATTATAATTATATTGATATATCATTTTATATCACTTAGTAATATCTATGAAATCATTCTTTTGATATACAGTTATGTTTTTTCTAATTCTAATTAATGTAAATAGTACCCTAGTACTCTTAAAATACAAAATGTTTACAAATAATTTGAAATTACCTTGCATACTACTATGCTTTGAGAAAAGTAGTATGATTGCTACTCCATGATAACACTGAAAATGTTTGCCATGGTTTACTAGTCATATAATAAAAAGAATTTTAATTGAAAGAAAATAATAAATTCACTTAGATTGTATTGATAATTTTGTGATATATTAATATTCATTTTTGCAGAATGTGTTTTTTAACTCATTTCAGTAACAGCCTTAAAAATTTTGTTTTTGGTACTTCTTTTGTTTCTTTTTAGAGCATTGATTTAGATACAAAGCAAGATTGTAGTCAACTTGTTGAAAGAATAAATGTTTTTAAAACAGCCTTTAGTGAAAATGAAGATGATGAAAGGTAAATCGCCAAATTTCTGTTAATTTGATGTTTGTGGTGTTGCAAGTTAGTACACTTCCTTTAAAACAGAGTCTGATACAGTGTTTATACATAAAATAGGAATTTTTTTTCAGTAAAAAAAGTAGCTTATAACTATATTAAAAGTGAAAGATTTTTAATCTAATGGACTAAAAGAAAAATTACATGTCTGTTATGAATGTAGCTGACTGCTTATTTTAAATTAGATAATCTTTAGTATGCAACTAGGAATTTGAGCACTGGTTAAATATTTGATATTAAGTAGTAATTGTTCATTCCTTTTTAGCTGTGATAATGATATGATTTTTTTTAAGAAGTTTTCTTTCATAGAGATATGTATTCATAATATTTCTGAATGAAATGATACTTTAAAATACATGGGAAGGAAAGAAGTGGGTGGGGATATAGATAGAAATCGATTGGCCATTAGCAGGTAATTGTTGAAGCTGGATATGAGTTGATGAAGATGCATTTTACTATTTTATTTACTTCTGTATATGATTGAATTTTTAAAATAAATGAAGTTCAATTCCATTAATTTTAAATTAAGGTGTAATAATTTATTGAAGCATTACTCTATTAACCTATTAGCTAATCACAAATTATTACTGATGCTAAAATAAACTTGTTTCAGTGGAAACATCTTTTTACATAAATTCCTTTAATGGTATTATTCAGTTATTGATAATTTTTTGAAGATTTTGATACAAATTGTCATGTTATTTTCCAGAAATATTACACCAGTGTTGCCTTACCAACAAATACTGTCATTTTCAAAACTTTGCTGCTTTATATATATATATATATATGTATATATATTTGCTGATTGATATGTATCGACTGTTAACTAGTAAAACTCTTTAAAGTTTGAAAAATAAATTACACTCTAAATTATACATGACTTTGAATGTAATTAATAAAAGTTTCATAAGAAAAATAAAATATTTTACTCTTAAGTGGAGGAAATTGAGTTGCTTTACTTTGGTATTGAAATTGTCTTTGCTTACTTAGATGTCGTCTAATACAAAATTAAACTTCCCTTTGAATTAATAAAGTAGGAGTCTATGTGAAGTTGGTTACTGCAGTTTCTGTATGAACTATTGCAGGAATTCATATAAAAGCCCTTAACAATTATTTTTTTCTTAGTCGGCCAGCTGTTGCATTAATTCGAAAGTTAATAGCTGTACTAGAATCTATTGAACGTCTACCTCTCCATTTGTATGATACACCAGGATCCACATATAACCTTCAGGTAACCATGAAGAATGCAGTTGCTAGTGTTGCTGAATGCATCTAGGAGCAGTCTTAACATACTTTTCTTAAAAACAAAAATTTTTTTTCATATTTTATTAAATAACAATTGTGCGTAATTGTTAAGGACTTCCCCTTAATGCCATTTGATTGTTCTTAATGACTCTTAAATGTATTGGTATTTCAGTGTTTAAGTAATAAAGTTTATTTGGTAGATCATAAGTGGAAAAAGACACTTTATCAGTAGAAAGGTGGAAAAAAGAATCCTTTTGTTCTACGATAAGTTAAGTCTCTTTGTCTCTGTGTCTCAACATATGAGAATATATGAAAAATATTTTAAGCACTTTTTTTTTTTTGCTTGCTTCCTTTATGTCATTGGTTAGGGCCAAATGGCTTTCCTTAGCTATTTCTATTGATCCTTTTAGAAATCTGTCATTATCACATGGTTTTATAAAAAGCCTATTTTCTTCCTAAATGTTACTTGGTTGACATTCTCATTCATTCATTAAATTTTCCTCTTTTTTGGCAGCTAGGATCCAGATATGAACAGACAAAACAAATATTCTCACTGCTAATATCCCAGACCAGATCTGTCATATCTTCTATGAGTCACTTTCATATTTTCTAGCAGATTCTTTGGCCTTGAATCTCGCCTTTATCTGACCTCTCCTGCATTCCACTGCATCAAATAGTTTCTTTTAAATACAGCCTTTAATAAGTGACTAAGAAACTATATTTGCAAAAACAATTGTTACCTAAGGCAAAAAACTGGCTGTGCCCCCAAGAACTGAGTAGTACTGCCGCAGCCACTAGGCCTCTCGGACTAGGAAGCTTGTCCAGGGAGTTACAGTATAGTTAGTACACCTAATATAGT
Organism: Vicugna pacos; assembly: GCF_048564905.1. NCBI lineage: Eukaryota > Metazoa > Chordata > Mammalia > Artiodactyla > Camelidae > Vicugna > Vicugna pacos. Next base: position 38,992,868 of record NC_132992.1, on the reverse strand, counting down.
GTATATATTAAATAGGATGCAGAGTTCTACTGTGTATTTTAGTTCAGACAGAATAATATAGAGGAAGGAATAAGGGGACTTTTGATCTGTCCTTTTGATGAGTGAATGAGGTAGAGATAGGTCTCAAAGACTGGAAATTCCCCTGCTTATACAGTCCTAGGAGCATCAACATTTTTTATTACACATATCTCATTTCAAGAGACTGCAGGATACAAAGACAGGAAGGCTAGGAATGTGCCCTCTGGTAATTCTGCAGTCTAAAAATGCCACCCAGATGTATATGTAATTATTTAATCATGTGACTATAGTAATTAGTTAAGATTTATACAGAAATGAAATAAAATTGCTAGTTGGATACTTGTTATTTACTAAAACATATTGGATTGGAAACCATCTTGTATTTTTTAAAGTTTATTAGCTATAGATTATTTAATATATTCTAGCTTTAAATGTGTAAGTTAATTAGCTACTTTTTACAACGTACTTGGAAAATTGCAAGTTAATCAATTCAAGATGTAATATTTCTCTTAAAGTGTACCATAATAATTTTATTTAAGTCCAGTGTATTTGAAGTTGTTTAGAAATTCTAAGTAACTTTGTTTCTTTCTTGAAAATCACTATCATTTATTCAGTGGACCTTTTTAAAAAAAACATTTAATGGAAAATGGACATTGACCCTTCCGTTATGGTTATACTTTGTAAATATAAATTGCTGTGTTCATGTAGTGTTTCTTATTTTTTAAATTCTAAGAAAAAAAAGCAAAGTATTTTCTGAAGCATTTTGATCATTTCTGTGTAGATACTTACAAGAAGATTAAGGTTTCGGTTGGAACGTGCACCTGGTGAAACCGCACTGATAGACAGGACTGGCAGGATGTTGAAGATGGAGCCCTTAGCTACAGTTGAATCTCTAGAACAGTATCTCTTAAAAATGGTGAGCTTCTGGCAAGGGCATGGTGAAATAAGCATTCTTTACTGTGGTTTAGTCCTTTAGAAAAGTACTTGGAAAGTATGTATCCAGAGTTATGGTAATAAAGTTTGACCTAGTAATTCCATTTTAGAAAATAATATTTATACACTACAGATGTTTTCTTCATAAAGATGTTCATTATATTTACCTTAATGCCAGTCAATAAAGGAGTATCAACTTGGTAATAACTTCCATTAATTTGAATATTATGGAGCTATCATAATATATACAGACTGGTAAGAGAAAAAATAGTTTTGTGCAGTATGATCAATATTTTGTTTTATTCTATCTGTTGAAATAACAGACTAAAGAAATACTTTGTGATATTCATGGTAGGGTACTGTGGTTGTGGAAATTTCTGGGTTTTTTTGTTTTTCAGATATTCTTAAATAAGTATTTGTTATAATAAAACAACTCAAACTAAAGGAGTAAGAACAAAGTGGACAGTGCATTTCAAAATAAGTATTATTAAGGTGTCACCCATATTTTCGTTGGTTTAGGTAGCAAAGCAGTGGTATGATTTTGACCGATCTTCATTTGTTTTTGTTCGAAAATTAAGAGAAGGTCAAAATTTTGTATTTCGGCACCAGCATGATTTTGATGAAAATGGAATCATTTACTGGATTGGAACAAATGCCAAGTAAGTCATTCTATTTAATGTAGAGTAAAAAACGTTCATCTGCAAAAAGAACTCTACATAGTAGAATAAAATTATTAACCACCCTTGAATGTTTTAGGAATTTTGTCTTTTAGGTTAAATATAAGATTATCCAAATTACTTTTTATGAAGGAAAAAATGTCTAAATTTTTAAGTGTAGAATTTTAAAAAATTAATATAATTAATTTTTGCAAAAGAGCTAATATGAACAAATGCAGTTATTTTAATAGTGCTAACCACTAACACTGCTTAACGGTGTTTTCTTCTTTTTTTTTTTTGTAGAACTGCATATGAATGGGTAAATCCAGCCGCTTATGGACTTGTGGTAGTAACATCATCAGAAGGAAGAAACTTACCTTACGGCCGCTTAGAAGACATATTAAGTCGTGATAATTCAGCTTTAAATTGTCATAGCAACGATGATAAGAATGCCTGGTTTGCCATAGACCTGGGTCTCTGGGTGATACCATCAGCATATACACTTCGTCATGCTCGTGGTTATGGGAGGTCTGCACTGAGAAACTGGGTTTTCCAGGTATCCAAAGATGGACAGAACTGGACTTCTTTGTATACCCATGTTGATGACTGCAGTCTCAATGAACCAGGGTTAGTTGAGGAGTCTTTGTAAATTGGAAAACTCAATAAAGAGCTTTGTCTATTTTTATAACTGTGTCCTCTTAGAACTCCCGTTGTGAGATATTGAGGCAAGATTTTCTTTCTAAATATATCACTTGATACTGCAACTTAGGTATTAAAACTTTGAAATACTGACTTTGTCAAAACTTTGTCAAATGCTTTAGATTAAACATTGGTAGAAGCTAAGCCTATTTATTAAAAGAAGTTAATATATCGCTATATGTGTGTATATATAGCACACTAGTGAAAACAAAAAAAGAATTAGGTTTTTACTAAACTCTTCATATGTTCACGTAATATATGTGAATGTTGAACAAATTAACAGTGGCTATTGAATTATAGAATTATGGTTATAGAATTATGGCTGACTTAATTTTCTCTTATTTTTGTGTGTCTCTTTTCTTAAATTTTATATGTTGATCATATGTTAAAAAAACAAGTCAGCATTATATTTCTAAAACATTTAGTTCTGATGAAGTTTAATTGTACATTGTGCATTTTGAGGAACAGAGTGACGTTTAATTACTTCTTGTATTTGATATAGTATGGAAGGAGCTTCTTAACATTAGGATTACTACATAGTATTTTCAAGCTTTAAAGTTAATATTTTAATATATCATTAAAAATTTTACAAACATTTAAAAAATCTTTTTCATCATAAAAGCGTATTTGTTACTCATAGAATTTCTTGTCTTATTTCTTTGAATTTCATTAATCATAAATCGTTTAATGTTGTGAGTCAAATTAATAGTATACATTTAAATGTTTCATTTTTAATTAATTTTCTTGGCTGCTGCTTTTCTCCTTTGACTTCTTGATTCTTGTATGACAAACTGTTGACCGAATATGAAAATTTATTTTCCTATTGTTCTCTATTATGTAAAAAAATCTTAGGCATCTTAAGCAAACATCTTTTTCGTATGTTTTAAAGCATTACATAATATTTCCCCTAACACATTCACAGGTCAACAGCAACCTGGCCTCTTGATCCACCAAAAGATGAGAAACAGGGGTGGCGACATGTGAGAATTAAACAGATGGGGAAGAATGCCAGTGGACAAACCCACTATCTCTCACTCTCTGGATTTGAACTTTATGGCACTGTAAATGGAGTGTGTGAAGATCAGCTAGGTAAAGAGATGATAGTATGTTTTTCTAACTTACTGAAATAATTATATTTATATAAAGTGATTTTATTATATTTCTCTAACTTCTCCCTTACAGGAAAAGCAGCTAAGGAAGCTGAAGCTAATCTTAGAAGACAGAGACGTCTAGTACGTTCCCAGGTACTGAAGTACATGGTTCCAGGGGCTCGTGTGATCAGAGGCCTTGATTGGAAATGGCGAGATCAGGATGGCAGCCCACAGGGAGAAGGCACTGTCACAGGAGAACTGCATAATGGTGAGTAGGTGCTTAGCATTTGTTATGTAGAAACTGAATATGTCAGTAACAGAATACTTTGTTTTGTTATTTTGGGATAATTTTTAAATTGTATAGATGTTCCCAGGATTATGTGAAGAACTGATCTATTGATTTTGTATTTAAAATGGGGCAATCATTTATTTAGAAATAAGGAAAAATTTTTAATTCTTAGGTTTTGATGCAAAACTTATTGCTAATATTTTCAAGTAATTAATAAGCTATCATAAAATGAATACCCTAGACACATTTTCTGCTATTTTTGGTTCTTGCTTTTTGTTTTAGTTTATTATTTATAAGTTTCTGTTGATATTTATCTTAATGTCTTACACTTTTCTTTATCTTGTTAGCTTGGCAGGAATCAGGCAATAATTTCAATTATAAGTCATATAGAAGAAAAAAGCATTAATGTTTTTAATTAAATATTTTTTAGTAAAGCATAGAATGAGAATTGTAGCCTTTTCATCTATTAGTAAATTATAAGATACTTCACAGTGTTTCTCAGTCTACCAGTTTTCTTTGGGTTATTAAACTTTCATGTTTTGTGTTACTGTTTAAAATCAAGCTCATTTTTAACTCTTCATTTTAAGGAAGTCTATACCCATTTAAATTGCTGTTAACTCCTAGAAGCAACTACAGGGGCTAATTTTTTTCTTACAACATAAAAGACTGGTTTATTAGTGGATAATTTGCCTAACCAGTAATGGGTTCTTATGAATTTTGCTTAGCATTTAAAAAAAAGATAAGTAAAATGTTCGTATTCTCAGCTTACCAAATATTGAAAGAGATACAATGAAAGTGACAATGCTTAAGAGAATGACTAACGCTTGATATCTAAGTGATAAGGGCATTTATTTAATTAAACTCTTTGATATCACTGCATTTAAGATTCTGTTCCTTAAATTACCTTACTATTAAATGAATTTCTGTTTAGTCATACCCTGATTGCAAATCAATGTCATCATAGCAGATTTACAGTGAGTGAGCATGTATATAACTGCTGAGATTCCAAAAAACTAGTAATAGTTGAGATAACAGTAGGTCTATTCTACTCAGAAATTTCCAGTGTTACTGTTTTTAGGTATCTTAATGATACTTAGTTACTTTGTTTCCCCTAAATTGTTTGGCTTTTAAGTATGAGAGCTAGTTAGCAATATGTGAATACAGTGTGCTTTTCTTGAGATGGAATCAACTGAAGTGACTGCATAGGAAAATTGGAATCTTAATTTCAGAATTTAGCATATAATAAAGGCTTTTTTTCTGCTGATCTGACCAAGATGGAGAAGTCACACCTTTATGTTATGGAGGGTTCTTAGCTTTCAGATATTTAAGCCAAACATTTCTAATAATGGCTAGTTATTACTGACTTTATCTTTTTATTTATCTTTCAAGCATGGGAGGAGTTCAGAGTTTTGTATCTATACATATGCTTATGGATAGTGTGTATGTACTCTTTCTTAGTTCCCCTTGGTGATCAGTTTAAACACATTCTCAAGCATAATATGAATGGTTTACATTTTAAAATTATTTGTCCATGTTATGTCAGTTAAATCCCTTTCCTTTCTAAAGAATCTTTGTATTGGTAGGAATATCCATTTTTTAATTTATTCCACAAATACGAGTACCTACTATGTAAAGGTACTTTGTTAGACTTCAGATGTACAATGGCCAACAAACAAGTATGATCCCATGCTTTCTGGGTAAAACAGATAAACATAAAATTACAGATTTTGATAAGTACTATGAAATAAGTTATCAGTATATTTTAGGACCAATTAATACAATACAAATGTAATTTTTATTTGGAATTGGGATATGTTTTTGAACTTTTTCCTTTTCTCACACTTTTCCACGTTGCAGAAGAGATAGTTAAATGTTGGTTCTTCAGAGGTTATTTCAGCTTACAGAATAAATTGAGACAATTGAAATCTCGTCTAAATTAGATTATATAGATTGGGGGCAGTTTCCTCTCAAACAACATGTATGCTCATAATCCCCACAGGTAATTCAATATTGCTTATAACCCTCTGAGACTCATCATAAACATATATGAATTTGGCATGTGTGTGCTCGCATGCACATGGGAGTGGGTGTGTATGTGGGTAAAGTATTTTAAACTTTAAAAAGATCTATACTTTAAAAAAATATATTTTTATGTATTGTTTTTTCCCTGAAGTGGTTAGCTTATAACACTAAAATAAGACTGTAAATTTTCTATTAATTTTCTTTCAAATAGGCAATTTATTTTATTACTTTTGAAAGTTAATTACCATTTTTTAAGAAGAATAAGTATTTTTTAAGTATAAGTAAACAGATTGTATGTCATTATGTTCATTAGATCTTTATATGTTATTAGCTTTATCATATAGGTTCTATCTAGTAAAAGAGCTTATCATACTTTAAAATTTTGTTTTTAGAATTTTATGTGCTTCTGCAAATTTATTAAACCTAATCATAAGAGAACTAAGTAACCACTGAACTTTGAGAACACAACCGAAATGCTAACTCAGTGTTATTTGAGCTAGTGACCTAGAATTTCTAAAGTAATATATGAATATTTTGTCTGTCAATTATAGGATTTAGCCTAAACTTAGAAATTAATGGTTAAGCCAGCAGTTTTTTCTATAAAGAACATTTGACCACATAATCATATTTAGCAACTAAAAAATCTTTTACTTAGATTTCATCTGTGCTTGCTGAAGTTGCAGTATTTTACCATCTGTATCAGTCTTTTTACAATTTTTCTTTTTCAAATGGAGGTACTGGGAATTGAACCAAGTACCTCATGCATGCTCAGCATGCGCTCTACCAACTGAGCTATACCCCACCCCCTCTTTTTACAATTTTTAACAGTTCTTCCCCTTAAAAGATACCCCAATAGATGTAAACATGACCCTTGCTTTGTTTTTAAATATGACCACAGTGAACAGTTAGGAAATGAGAGGGGAAAAAAAGGGAAGGATTTAACTTTAGTTGGTGGACCTTAGATGACTAGAAATGCAGAGAAGTAGCAGCACTGATGAAAAGCTGATCCCATATTGTGGAGCTACTGTCTGACACGCTCCTATCTGCTTTCTGCCGGGTCTCACAAACTCCTGTCCCTTTCCAGGCTGGATTGATGTCACCTGGGATGCTGGTGGCTCAAACTCTTACCGTATGGGCGCAGAAGGAAAATTTGACCTCAAGCTTGCACCAGGGTACGACCCTGATACAGTGGCATCACCCAAACCTGTTTCATCCACTGTTTCAGGCACAACGCAATCATGGAGCAGCTTGGTGAAAAACAACTGTCCAGACAAGACATCTGCTGCTGCAGGCTCCTCAAGTAGAAAAGGAAGCAGCAGTTCTGTGTGTAGCGTGGCCAGTAGCAGCGACATCAGCTTGGGTTCGACCAAAACGGAACGGAGATCAGAAATTGTAATGGAACACAGTATAGTTTCAGGAGCTGATGTCCATGAACCAATTGTTGTTCTTTCATCTGCTGAAAACGTCCCTCAAACAGAAGTAGGGTCATCTTCCAGTGCAAGTACCAGCACGTTAACAGCGGAAACGGGAAGTGAAAATGCTGAAAGAAAGTTAGGCCCTGATAGTTCTGTTCGTACTCCGGGGGAGTCTAGTGCAATATCCATGGGAATTGTTAGTGTTAGTTCTCCTGATGTTAGTTCAGTATCTGAATTAACTAATAAAGAAGCAGCTTCACAGCGGCCCCTTAGCTCTTCAGCAAGTAACAGACTGTCAGTGAGTTCTTTGTTGGCTGCTGGGGCCCCTATGAGCTCTAGTGCAAGTGTACCTAACCTGTCCTCAAGAGAAACATCTAGCTTGGAGAGTTTTGTAAGGAGAGTGGCAAACATAGCACGGACTAATGCCACGAACAACATGAATCTAAGCCGAAGCAGCAGTGATAACAACACTAATACTTTGGGGAGGAATGTGATGAGCACAGCAAGTAAGTGAGTTTTTCCTTATGGAACCCAATGCTTTTTCCACTGTGAGGGATGCAGAGTAGGATTTCTTGTTCAGTGGGTTCTGGCTGCAGTCTTCAGATCATTAACCGTGTTAGATACAACTATGTCAAATGTGGCACTTCAGGAATGTGAGGTTAAGTTCAGTAGAACCATGATGTTTTAAGAATTTGTATCAGGTGCAATGTGATAAAGAACCTCTTATCATGAAAGGATAAAACAGTAACACTTCTGTTTTTCACTCCTCTATGATAAATTGTTAAATACAGTTGCAAGAGGAAATGGTGACTATTAAATATCATCATAGCCACCTGAAATCATAGCCTAACACTGGCATAATTTTTGCTTAGGTCCTGGATTGATCTTGGCTTCTGAAAGTTTCTTAATTCTAATTTAAGCTACTAATGGGTCAAAGTAATTCCCTTGGAAAATATCATTGGGAATTATTTCCTTGCCTGTTTCACTTATTTAAAAAGCTAGGCTTAATATTTTTAAAAATAATAGTGCTATGAAAACAAGGATTTTTAGTTGGATTTCAGTTGGGTTCCCAAAGTTATTGCTTTTCAGCCTTTTAATGATTAATGTTTCATTACCTTGTTCTTTTTTAAAATATACAATGTAGTTTTTCTAAAGTTTATACAATCCCACCTGTTTGTACTGATTTGCTTCATTTTTATCTAATTTAGCTTCACCTCTTATGGGTGCTCAGAGTTTCCCTAATTTGACCACACCTGGTACTACATCAACTGTGACTATGTCAACATCCAGTGTTACTAGCAGCAGCAATGTAGCTACAGCAACAACAGTTTTATCAGTTGGTCAGTCATTAAGTAATACTTTAACTACCAGCCTCACATCCACTTCCAGTGAGAGTGACACAGGTCAGGAAGCCGAATATTCCTTATATGGTAAGTTTTGTTTAAAATATTTAGATATTTGTATAGTGATGCTTTTATTATATTTTTCTGCTGGATTGTTTTTCACTTTTAATTGGAAAAGGATTATTTTCTGTTCCTGCAAATATAGCATCTTCATATATGATGAAAAACAGTGATATGAAGGACTGTTAAGAAATTATCTGATTATAGACGTCTAGGAACTTGTGTGTGTCATCCCTTTTTTTTGCCTTTTGTCACTAATACAGTTTTATTAGAGGAACCATAGTAACAGAGATATTTGACCCCTTTATCAGAGAAGAATAAAAGAGTGATAGATGAATAAGCTTTGTAAATTGATAGTCTTTGTATGTTGTAATATTAAAGGAAAAACACTCCTGTGTGTCTCCTGTACTTCCAATTCTCTGCTCATGGAATGCTTCACTTCTGGCACCTCTGATTACCAAATGTCTGTGAAGTTTTTCCACATCAGCTGGTGTCTTCATATTTAACTCAATTCTGACATTACCTATCTAGAGACAGTATCAGATCCCATAGGTTAAAGTCTCAGTTCTGCAACACTGCCCACCCCTCGCACCCATTTAGACACTAAACACAAGTCCAGGTTGTCATCTGTGATTCTGACTGGCTATGAATTGGAGTTTTCCACGACCCTTTCCTTGGGTTTGATTAATTTGTTAGAGTGGTTCACAGGACTTAGGAAAACATTTTATTTACTATATTACCAATTTATTATAAAAAGGATGTATCTCAGGAACAGCCAGATAGAAGACATGCATAGAGTGAAGTCTGGAAGGGTCCCAAGCCCAGGAGTTTCTGTCCCCTTGGAGATTGGGGACTGTCAACATGTTTATGTCTACCAACCTGAAAGCTTTCTGAACCTATCTTTTGGAGGTTTTTTTTTTTTGGAGGCGTCACGATTTAGGCACAGTTGATTAAATTATTGGCCAGTAGTGACTGAGCTCAGTCTCTAGTTTCTCTCCTTTCCCCAGAGGTCCAGGGGAGGGGTGGGATGAAAGTTCTAACTCTCCAATTGTGGATTGGTTCCACTAACAACTGGCCCCATCCTTTCATTACCTAAGGGCTTTCTGAAAGTCTCCTCATTAAAATAACTGGTTATGAATAGTAAAAAAACACCTTTATTGTTCTTATCACTTAGGAAATTCCAAGAGTTTTAGGAGTTCAGTGCCTACAACAAGACAAAATTTATTTTTCTGATTATAAATCACAATGTCACAACTATTATCAAGGTCTTTTGGAAATTATTCCTTACTTAGGTAACATTTAAATTTTTCAAATTAATTTTTGCTTTAAAGGATTTATAGTTACATTATTATGGCTTCCATGGTATATAATCAGTGATAAAACCATTTGATTAAAGTATGTTTCTAATCATCTTATCTTAGATGATTATCTTTATTAGAAAAATAAAACTTTTTTTAGAAAGAAAACAAAGAAGCAAATAAAATCATCTAGTCCCTATCTCCCAGAGATAACCACAGTTGTTATTTGATACATACCACTTGTGTGTGTGTTTGTATTTTTTTTTTTTTTTAACAAAAAAGGATTGTATCCTTTCCGGACAGCTCTTTTCACTCAGTACATTTGAAAATATGTTCACATTGTTGGATGAGTTTCTACATTTGAAATGGCTGCCAGATATTCCTCTGTTTGATTATTTGATCATTATTTAATAAATTCTCCATCTTGGGTATTTAAGTTACAGCTTTTCATTACCATAAACATTGTTGTGAATGAGCATCCTTGAATTGTGTATTTGTGTATTTCCTTAAAGTAAATTCCTAAAAGTAATTACTGAATTTCCTTCCCCAAAAGTTGTATTCCCATCATTATTGTTTTGGAATACCCTTTACCACACATCCTTGATCATAATGCCTGTTCTTTTTTCAAAATCATTTTTGTTAATTTCAAATACAAAAAGATGTATATGGATATATTTTAAGTACTATTTTATGTATACCTCATTTTGATATGTTCTTTTTTCTGAGAATGTGACCTCTCCTTCTCCATGCCTATATGTGTGTAGCAAAATGATGATGATTGTTATACCAAAGTGTTGTAAATTCATTGAATAAGGTTTTCTACTTTTTTTTTTCTCATGGAGGCCCTCTGCTTCTCCTTGTTAATATGTTAATTTTAAGCTTTAGTTCTAGATCACGTGAAGGTTAAGTTTGTGGGTATGCTAGTGGGAAAGAATTTTGAAGAGTTAGGGCTACTGGTTGCCTTTTAAAAATTATTTTCAGGTGGTTAAAACTTCCTTTTGTACATTTCTAAAACAGGAGGACTCTCTGAGAGTGCTGCTGTATGAAGGAGCAGAGTAACACCTTCCTTATAAAATAAGTTACATATATGCAAATTTTTACTGTGTTATGTTTTCAGGGACATGATTTGATTCTGTAATATGGTCAAATCTATGCAGTAAGGAGCTTTTTTTATGTTCCTGTAGTCTGATAAAGGGAAGATGATGAGTTAAATATAAACCTTTGATTTCAGTGAATTGTAACATATGAGAGATGGAATTTATATATATATATATATTTTTTTTTTCTCCTTTAAAAATAAACCAAAAGGAGAATTGATTTATTTTGTGTACTGCCATATCATGTTCATGAGAACCACTACCTAAATTGCAGGATGGTACTTTACATACGGTAGGGATGATATATTTCATCAAACTTAAGATGCCATTAATTATAAGATTTATGTCACTAAGGAAAAAATTTTGCCAGTTTAGCCATGACCTCCCGTAGTTAGACATATTCTGATTTCAGAATTTTGAAGTGTTAAAAAAAAAATGTGTACCTTAGAAACTAATGGAATGTAGTATCAGGCCTCTTTCTTCTACAAGCCATTCAGAAAAAGACATTGAATTTTTATTCCTATGTAATTATTAGACTTAGGGAATTATATCTGGCTCAGAGACCTACAGATACAAGTTTTTACTAAATAATTATAATTTTTTTCTAGATATTCTTTTGAAATATAGAGTATATATGTCTTTTTATCCATAGGAGGTTTTTTTCTTCCAGATCCAGAAAAACTCCTGTTTTAGTCTTACTCCTTTTTATTTTCAGTTCCTGTGGGGAACAGCTTCTCAGCATCTTCATTATGTGGTACAGTGTCAGTTTGACCTGATCTTCACCAAAGGGTGAAGGGAAGAGATCCTAAGAAGGAGGGAGACAAAGGGATTCAAACTTATTAAACTTTTTTATGTGCTAGATAATTTGGATAATATGAAAGATGGTACCTAACATTATTCCATAGTAAACAGGCATTAAGTAGTCATTATCATTAAGTAATCTGCCAGGTCATATAGGTAAATTCAGGTCTTGCTGATGATCTTAATTCTGTTCTTTTCTCTCATAAGATCTTTTTCAGTTTATATTTATATATTCATCTGTTTACTTTTAAAATTATTTTTTAAATTTGGGGGGGGCGTAGTAATTAGGTTTACTTACTTATTTTATTTTTAAAGGAGGTACTGGGAGTTGAACCCAAGACCTTGTGTATGCTAAGCATGCGCTCTACCACTTGAGCTATGCCCTTCCCCCTCATCTGTTTACTTTTTAAATGCCTCTTTCCCTTCTAAGCTCCATGGGGGCTCAGACCATGTCTATTTTGTTTACAATTATATATACCTGGTGCCTAACACAATTCTTGTCACATAGTAGGAACTCAAAAGATATTTATTGACAGAGCAAATGATTCCAGTGTTCTCCTTCCACCATGTTATGTTTTCTGTGACTTATGCAGAGAATGATAATAGGATTGTTATTGTTAACATACCCCATACTGTTGAACTTTTATGTTACGATTTTGTAGATAGAGATTTAGACTGGCCATCCCTTATCCCATGTTGTTTTCTGCCATGCTTGTGACTGTTTACCATTGTTACTCATCCTGTATGTGTGGTGGTGGAAGAAAAATGGCATTACTAAATGTGGCCCTTACACTTGTCCCTTTTGAATTTTACTTTTGTATTATAAAACCTATACACAAATTTACTTTGTTAATGCTTTGTTGATTGCATTAAGCGTAAGATTGCTGGTTTTGTTTTCCAGATTTCCTTGATAGCTGCCGTGCCAGTACTCTGTTAGCTGAGCTAGATGATGATGAAGACTTGCCTGAGCCAGATGAGGAAGATGATGAGAATGAAGACGACAATCAGGAAGACCAAGAATACGAGGAGGTTATGGTATAGAGAGTCCCCCATTCTCTTCACTAAGATAGCAAGTTAATAATTAAAATGAGAAGAGGAAAAGCAAAGTCCTGGTTAAACTTTGATGCAAGAAATATGGCACCAAAATGAAAATTGTGGTTAATTAAGAAAAGCACTTTGCGGGTAGGGTATAGCTCAGTGTAGAGTGCATGCCTAGCATGCACGAGGTCCTGGGTTCCATCCCCAGTACCTCCAAACAAACAATAAATAAAAAATCTAATTACCTGCCCAACAATAAATAAATAAATAAGAAAAGCACTTTTAATCTGAGCATTTATGATACTGTTTTTTAAAAGAAAATAAGTTCGTTTTATTTGAAAAATACTATAATGCCACATGCTGATGTTTTAACAGGTTTAAAAGTTTGAAGAGCTGCACTAGTCCTAAAGAATATAATTTTCATGGTTCTTCCACAGTAGTTACACTTAGAATTTTTTTGGTACCTGCTGTTTTGCAAGTAGAGCCTGTGTGTTATCTCATCAGTCCTTACACAGACCTATGAGATAGGGGCATAGAAAACATAATTTGCCCTAATTTTTTTTTTAACTGAAGTACAGTTAATTACAATGTGTCAGTGTCCAGTGTACAGCACAATGTCCCAGTCATGCATGTACATACATATATTTGTTTTCATTTTTTTATTAAAGGTTATTGTAAGATATTGAACAGTTTACTATGCTATATAGAAGAAACTCTTTTAAAATCTATTTTTATATATAATAGCTAACATTCATAAATCTCAAACTCTCAAATTTATCCCTTCCCACCCCCTTTCCCCAGTAACCGTAATTAATCAGAGTTAAGTAGAAAAGTAGGACCTAAGCATAGATAGTATGATCAGAACTCCTAGTGTATTAATTACTATGATTGTCTTCAAGTTAACTTTTGCCTGAAAATGTCTTTTTTTTTCTTTTTTGAAAATGTGTTTTATTATAATTTCTTGTATTATTTTTATTTCCCTTCATAAAATTTTATCAGATTAAAAATTTTTTTTGTAAGTTGAGTTTTAATGGGGTGGAGAACCACAGGAAATGCTTTTATTATATCTTGTTAAGAAAACACATAGAACATTAGCATATTTCTTTGAAGGTTAATATGTGATGCATGATGAATTTAAAATGTTCAATCTGTAACTTTTCTGAAGATGGCTAATGAATATGAAGTTTTCTAATGACAGTTTTGGTAATATGGGTTGACAGTTTCAGGTCAAGGCTAAATAAGGATTTATATGGATCAAATAATTAGACAAGTCTCTTCACATTTTCTTATTTCAGATTCTGAGACGTCCATCCCTGCAGCGTCGAGCTGGCTCACGCTCTGACGTAACGCACCACTCTGTCACCTCACAGTTACCACAGGTCCCTGCTGGAGCAGGAAGCCGACCTATTGGGGAGCAGGTAATATCTTCATGTCTGTCTTCCCTATAGTGTATTTTTTACCCTTCCACAATAAAGTATCAACTAAAATGCCTAGAAAAATACACAGTGTGGGCAGGGTAGGGGCAGGAAGCTATCAAATAGAGTTAAGAAGAAGAAATTTAACCAGCTGCTTGGGTTCCATATTCCAGATGGAGTCTATGATTACTCTGCCATACTTCATAGAGAAGTTTCTTACTTGAAGCCCCTTTATCTTGGCCTTTGGGTAGTAGTAAACACATACTAATATGGTTAACAGTTATTATCTAAGATTATAGTTTTCACAGTAGTAGTAGAAGTAATAAAAGCATTAGTCTATTAGCTAAGATTTATTTATGATTACCTACGTGCAAGTCACTGTTTACATGTATTAACTAATTCATTGCCTTTTAGCAACCCTTTGAGGTTATTATTAGTCCCAGTTTTCAGATGAAGTGATTGCTGAAGGTCACATGTAGAAGTTTTAGATCCAGGAAAAAAACCCTAGACATTCTGGTTCCAGAGCTGTCAGATATCAGTTTGATTTGTTATAAAAGTTAATTATGTATTTTAGGGATTATATGTATGCATGTAAGCACATATATAATTATTATTTGAAAATTATTATATGAGATAGCTACAATATTTAAAATTCATTGATCTCTTTTTGTTGATACTAAAGTGAAGAAAATACTCCTTAAAAAAACTTTTATTATGGAAATTTTCCAACATGGTAGAAGTAGATAGTGTAATGAATCCCCAAGAACCCATCATTTTACTTTTAATAGATCAACCCTTTATTGATCTTGTTTGATCTGTTTGCCCCATAGTAATTTAAAGCTACTCCCAAGCATCATATCTATTTTGTGTGGAATTATGTATTTAAAAATAATTATATGTTCACAGAAAGTTGCAAAGATGGAAATGTAGTATGTGCCCTTTGCATAGTTTCTTCCAATGGTTACAGCTCACATATTAGAGTACAGTATCAAAACCAGGAAATTGACATTGGTACAATGTATGTGTATGGTTCTTTGTCATTTTATCACATGTGTAAGTTTTTGTAACCACCACTAAAGCAACTTACTTTTGATAAGCTTCAATCATCAAGAAATGTATGTACCTATACATGTTTATATTGGCTCATCTTGTGCATAAGAAATAAGACTAAATAAGGACATATAATAGCTATGAAGAATTACTTAATATATACCTTATTTTATAGATAGCACATCACTTTTGCAATAGTAAAGAGATTTATCTTGTAATGTTTGTCTGTATGTGGAATTTTATTTTAATAGGAAGAAGAGGAGTATGAAACTAAAGGGGGACGCCGGAGAACATGGGATGATGATTATGTGCTAAAGCGGCAATTTTCAGCTTTGGTTCCTGCTTTTGATCCTAGACCTGGCCGTACTAATGTCCAACAGACAACTGATCTAGAAATTCCACCCCCAGGTACAGTATATTTTAGTTTTTGTGATTCAATTTTAATAGATGCTAAATAAAGTAGTTCTGTATACTTAGAAAAGTAGAGTATTAGTTACATATGCAGGGTAAAAATAAAAGATTTCAGGAAAAACTGTATATCAGCCACAAATCTTTAAAAATTAGAAATTTTTTTAGAGAAACAGATTATAGTATTTTAAAAACACTGTGTTTTATATTTGTTTAAGTCTTAAAGCAAGGCCTCATTTGAAGGTAGACAATTTGTATTCTGTTTTCTACTAGATCAAAATTGCTAAGGATTATTCTTATTCAGTTTTTACTTTGAAAAGCTATATAGTGATTTTAGTTATGGCCCCTGGAGTCAGTCAGCCTGGGTGGCAACTCCATCTCTTTTAACCCTGTTTCGGGTATGGTAGACACACTAATGGACCCCCCAAAGATTTTAGGTCCTAAGATCCAGAATCTGTGAATATGTCACCTTAACATGACAAAAGAGACTTTGCAGATGTGTTTAAATTAAAAATCTTGAGATGGGAAGATTATCCTGGATTATCTGGGTGAGCCCAATGTAATCACCAGTGACCTCATAAGAGGAGACAGGAAGGTCAGAGTCAGAGAAGGAGATTGGACCATAGGAAGCAGCAATCAGTGATGAGGGATCATGAGCCAAGGAACATGGGAAGCCTCTGGATGCTAGAAAAGGCAAGGAAATGGAGTCGTCCCTGGAGCCTCCAATAGGAACGAAGCCTTTCCAACCCAGTTTGGATTTTTAGCCTCTAGAATTATAAGATAGTATGTTTGTGTTTTAAACTACACAGTTTGTGGTAATTTGTTACAGCAGCAATAGGAAACTAAAACACTGGTCAAATCTCCTAATCTATGTAAGCATCAATTTCCTCATCTCTTTTATGGGGAAAATAATGGTTCTTGTTCAACAAGATAGTTAAAAGGATTAAATGAGGTAAAACATATAGTGTCTAGCATAGTTCCTAATTTGTGTCTTAATAAATGTTAGCTATTATAGTCAGTATATTATCCTTAAAGAAATCTTAATGTTAAATGTGGGATGTACTTTTTACTTGAGAAAGATACTTAATGATAAGTATGAAAGTAAGTGCACTTTGTAGTATAAGGTAGTTAAGTATATAATGTATATAATATGGTGAGGTTGGGTAAAGGCTGAATCAAGATTGTCCAATTTTCCTTCAAAAAGGAAAACCTATTTCTAGGGAGTATAAATAGGTACAGATTTTTGACAGAGCTCCTTGGCAATATATTTCATATTTTTACTACTACAAATTGGTACTAAAATATTAGCTCTGCACCCAGATTTGTATACATTGATAACCATGGAAGTACTGTCACAAAATTGGAAATGACCATTATATCTGATAATAGGGATATGACTCAGTTAAAGTACAATGGGATATCTTTCAGTGAGTAAAATAATACTTTATAGGACTCTATTATATGAGGAGACAATTCCTGAGATAATAAACGAAAAGAGAGTATACCACCAAATACACTATAAACTTAATTATTTTGTGTATGTGTGTGTGTGTGTGTGTGTGTGTTTAACTCACAACCCACTCATTCAGTGTAAGCAAAAGTTTGACAAGTCTTTAAGTATCCAGTTTTCTCTGGATATAGAATTATGAATAATTTTAGTTTTCTGATTTATAAAAATAAAATGTTCTGAAAGACAATTGGCATGTTTCCTAATAAAAATGAGAGATTCATATCATATGCATAAATTCTACTCTAGTGCTTTCTTAAGTAACCTAGATGTATTATTTCCATTTTCAAAAAACAAAAATGTTGAGGCCAGAAAAATCTTAAGTAGTTGACATCTTTAGCTAATATATGGCAGAAGGGTTTAGATTTCATGTAACCTTGTCTCCTAGTGCAGTGTTCTTTCTGGACTGCTTGTTTTAGTCTAACTGTTTTTCACATTTCCTATATTTTTAGGAACACCTCATTCAGAACTCCTGGAAGAAGTTGAATGTACTCCATCACCTCGATTAGCCCTCACTTTGAAAGTAACAGGTCTTGGAACAACTCGTGAAGTTGAATTACCACTAACTAATTTCAGATCAACCATCTTCTATTACGTACAAAAATTGCTTCAGTTGTCCTGTAATGGCAATGTGAAATCAGATAAACTTAGGCGTATTTGGGAGCCAACATACACGTAAGAGATTTTATCTTAATATTTTAAGTAGATATTTTCGTAGTATATAAGCCAAGAAGTATTGTATTTCTATATGTTGTATTATAGGAACAGAAAAGATTTAGTTCTTTTGGTTTACAGGAATAGAGAAGAGCATTTCTGACTCCTGATGTAGAAAAGTTAAGGCTTACAACCGGAAGGAACTTTAGAAGTAATCTACAGTAGTTCATTATGTAATAATCATTGAACTCTTTGACTGGGATTGTGTATGAAGTAGTAAATATTTTTTATTTTTTGCCTTGGGGTCTGTGAGTTAAGTCTGCTTCTCTTTGTTCATTCATTCATTCATTCATTGAACAAATAATTATCAATGACTTTGGGCAGATTTATTTAACATTTTAGCACCCCACTTTCTAATCTGTACAATGAGAATGATTGTGAGGAATCAATGAATTAATATATGTAAAGTAGATTCAATACTGTCTGAGATGCAGAAGGTGCTCAGTAAGTATTACCGATAATAATATTTATTATTTAATAAATTAAAGAATTTAGTGTAATTTAATAATATAATTATTATATTGTAATCATCCCTTTATAACTTTACTTTTGTTAGTTTATCTTCTCATCTTCTGTTAACATCATTGATAATCCTATATAATGTCTGATAAAGTAATCTAGATCCTTTTAAGATAGAATAGAAGGTCATCATGACATTCTCCCCCTTCAGTTTTTATTGGAATATAAAATTTGATCTCAGCTGCCTTACATGAACATAAGGGCTCTTGGCTCTTGTTATTCTTATCCTTTCCATCTAGACAAAGATGCAAACACATTTTATTTTTACAACAATATATGAAAGTTATAATAGAAGATAAAGCAGATTATTCACATCTTTAAAAGTTCTACATTTGATGTATGTTTTCTTTGCCCTAATGCTGAATTTATAAAACAACTCTTTTCCGGGAATATGATGTCTACTACTTTCCCCTGTGTTTAACAAATTAATATTTTTCTTATAAATGCTTCCTGAGTTCAGTATTTAATATAAGCATATGGCTAATGAATAACCTCATTTATATATATTTTTTAAGAATTGAAGACTTATTGGAAATAACCACAAATCATTTGACTTATGAATTAATTTGAATAATATCTTCATGTTTAGAATTATGTACAGAGAAATGAAGGATTCTGACAAAGAAAAGGAAAATGGAAAAATGGTAAGTTACTTTTAGAAAATGGGTCTTACTCTTGGCTACTTAGTAAAAGGAAAAGAAAAACAAAAACTAACAGTGTTTCAAATGAACAACTGAGGGAGAAATCAGCACATGGGATTCTTTAAGTTAAATGCATGATTATAAAGCTACCTTACGTAATGCATGTGAAATAGCATAGACTTTATAATCAGGAAAGGCCAACATTTAGTTTTTCCTGTTATAGGGTTGTTGGTCTATAGAGCATGTGGAACAGTACCTTGGCACTGATGAATTACCAAAGAATGACTTGATAACCTACCTGCAGAAGAATGCAGACGCCGCTTTCCTGCGCCACTGGAAATTAACTGGCACTAATAAAAGTATTAGGAAAAACAGAAATTGTTCTCAGCTCATAGCTGCATATAAGGTATATATTGGCATCAAAACACTATTTTGATTGGGAATGGCTTTGTGCTATTTGCAGCTTTTTAAGTATTATTAAGGAAGAGAAATTCATGGGGACATACTAAAAAAATGAAGTTAAATTAATATTGTTAATATGCCAATGCTAAAATTTCAAATATGGTTTGTGGCATTGGATTTAAGTACATAGTTTTAACTGTGGCTTATAGTGGTTATATTTTATTTGGAAATTTTATTGGTTTAGAATACATTGAACTTTGACTTGAGTGATACTGTTTTTATTTAAAAAGAAGGCAGTTCTTTGAAGAATATCAGCCTTTTCACAGTAATACACAGTAATAGGATGATACATTGCTTTTCTTGAAAATGATTAATGGCTAGTTTTGCTAATGTTTCTATAGGACTTTTGTGAGCATGGAACAAAGTCTGGGTTAAACCAGGGGGCCATTTCTACTCTTCAAAGTAGTGATATTCTTAATTTGACAAAAGAACAACCTCAGGCCAAAGCAGGCAATGGACAGAATTCTTGTGGAGTAGAAGATGTCCTTCAGCTTCTGCGTATTCTGTATATAGTTGCAAGTGATCCTTATTCAAGAATATCCCAAGAAGGTCTGTAAGAAGCCTTGTTTCGTTTCTGTGGCATTTTAAAAAGTAAGTCAGTTTACATTTTTATTAATTTTAATTACTTTTACAGAAGGTGATGAGCAGCCTCAGTTTACTTTTCCACCAGATGAATTCACTAGCAAAAAAATTACAACAAAAATTTTGCAGCAAATTGAGGTAATAAAATTAGATTATTGAACTCTTCAATCTTTCAGACTTTGAAAGTATTGCCTCTTCTTCCTTTTCTACCTCCCACCATCTCACCTGTTAAGAATCAACTCTTTTTTTTTTTTAATAATGCCTTAAAACATTATTTGTTAATTTGCAGGAACCATTGGCATTGGCAAGTGGGGCTCTGCCAGACTGGTGTGAACAATTAACCAGCAAGTGTCCTTTTCTAATACCATTTGAAACTAGACAGCTTTATTTCACATGTACAGCATTTGGTGCATCAAGGTAGGAAGTACATCCTTTTATATTTTTAGAATAAATGTATTTTTAATGTTATATAAGCTCAAAATGTGCAAATATACTTTATTTCAAGACTGATGGAATATATTGTTTTTTTGTTAAGAGCTGTTTCCAGTTGGAAACAAAAAAGAGCAGTGTGGATTAAGTACTGTGTTTTCCATCAGCTGCATTTATTGTACAGTATTTAAGTAGTTTAAATAAATGATTAGTTGCTGA
Organism: Vicugna pacos; assembly: GCF_048564905.1. Taxonomy (NCBI): domain Eukaryota; kingdom Metazoa; phylum Chordata; class Mammalia; order Artiodactyla; family Camelidae; genus Vicugna; species Vicugna pacos. The sequence goes on along the minus strand of NC_132992.1, from coordinate 38,972,162 downwards.
AATTGCCAAGAATACCAAATTAAATGCTTGCAAATAGGTTTAATAACATTGAAATATATCTTCTGGCCGTGATTTTTCTCTTACTACCATCTAACATACTATACATTTTACTTATTTTCGTTTTTCTGTCTCCTTCACTAGATGAAAGTTTTGTTTACTGCTCTAGCTGCACTTCTTAAAGCACATTGTAGGTGCTCAGTAAATATTTATTGAATCATTGAATACCCAGAGCACTTTGAAAATAGATGTAAAAATGTTATAATTTAAATGGAGCTGCCTGTTTCCCTGATACTGTTGTACCATTTTATACTATTTACAAAGCATTTGTACACAGAGAACTACAGGCCCATTGTGAGAAATGGCATTGGTTATGATTTCTATTTTATACATGAGGAAATTGATTCTCAGAGAGTATGTAGCTGATTGGCCTGAGATTACCAAAAAATTGTAGCACTCATGAGAGTAGACCTTTCATCTTCTTTTTCCTAATTCAAGATTCTTCTCCTACCCTAGATGGGTTAGCTCTGCATTGTTTAAAAAAAAAAAAGAAAATGTTTCAAAATCACAATACTGTTTCAATGGTGGCTTTCAGTTAGTATCACAGTAATAAAGATGGCTTAGCCATTTTTTACTTTCTGTGATTCAGGACATATTTGTTTATATTTCTACATTATTATGAGTTCGTCTGTATTTTTATGTTATGTGGGGTTGGGCCACAAGACCTTTATTTTGTTCTGTTAATTGCTAAAATAAAGAAGGAAAATACAGACTCAGTACTTTCTCAGTTTGTTTAAGGAAGATTATAATAAATGAGGTTTATGTATTTTAACTTAAGAGAGGAAGCAATAATGTATGCAATAAAAAAGATTAGTATATTTGATCACCTGATAAAATACTATTTTTAAAAAATTGTTAAATCGTTGAACAGTGTTGCTGGTTATTAGTAGTACATTCAATTGTTGCTGTATGCTATAGCTACATAGATATTTTTCTATTTCAGAGCAATAGTATGGTTACAAAACCGACGTGAAGCCACTGTGGAAAGAACAAGAACCACAAGTAGTGTAAGGCGAGATGATCCTGGAGAGTTTCGAGTTGGTCGTCTTAAGCATGAAAGAGTAAAAGTTCCACGTGGTGAATCATTGATGGAGTGGGCTGAGAATGTCATGCAGATACATGCAGATCGGAAGTCAGTTCTTGAGGTATGTCTAATTTCTTTTAGTGTGCAGGAATGACAGAGAACCAGTCTGTATCTTCCACTGCATAAAAACTGCATTAAATAGAAATATAGAGGGATTTCTCTGCCCTCTGTGCAAAAGGCCACACTGCCTCTGACAGAGCATCTTTCATAAGAGGGTGTCAGCTTACCTCCTAAGGGGTCAGGATCTTGTGGCTTAATGAGCAAAAAAGAGTATCTTCACTCTTGAGGTAGGGGAAGTGGTCTTTTGAAGTGAAGGACACTACTCATTTCTTATCAAAGCCTGAACGAAATGATAGTACTCACAAGATTCTTTCCCATACTCCAAATTTTACCTTTATATTAAGCTATGCTACTAGATATCTGCTTCTTTGAAGCACATGTGTTTTGTAATACCGTTTTGCTTAAATTGTACTTGATATTATATCATGGGCCTTTATTGAAAGATGTTACAGCAAATGGCAGTATGAAATTAAATATATATTTACTGTAGAGATGTTACTGTGAACATTTTTGATGATATACATATTATTCCTTGTATATGAGAGACAATGAAAAATACCTCTTTTGTCACAGATGTCAGTCAGATAGTTTGTTTATTTTTTGATCACAGACTGATCATGACAGATGAGATACATCTCTAGAAAATTTATAAGGATTACGGCTATCACTTTAAAATTTCTTTGCCTTCGGAGAGGGTATAGCTCAGTGGTAGAGTGCATGACTAGTATGCATAAGGTCTTGGGGTCGATCCCCAGTGCCTCCAATAAAAATAAACAAATGAATAAACCTAATTACCTCCCCACCAACAAAAAATAAAAAATAAATAAATAAAATTTCTTTGCCTTCATCTTATTTTTCCTACCTATATGTTCCTGTAACCTAGATAATCCTCAGTTACTATTGGTTTGGTTTTTTTTTAACCATGGACTGAATGTTTCTGTAAGTTGCCTCAAATCATTTTTGCAGTACATAGAGATGGATAAATACCTTTAAAGTGATTGCCGAAAGTCAGAAATAAGTGGAAGAGTTTAGGTTTTGGTGTCACATAGACACACATACAAACCTATACACCATCATTTCCTCAAGCTAATGATTTAACCTCTTCATTTGAAATTTGGTTTCCTTTGGTGTGAAAAGTATAACCTATTTTGTAGAGTTGTTTTGAGAAGTAAATTGATTATGAACAATGCTCACCACAGTGTTTAAATATGGAATAGTGTACAACAAATATCTCTTCTCTTCAGAAAAATTAGAATAAGACTTCTGTGTTTTCTATTATGCTGCTGCTATTAACAAGGTATATTACAGTAGGACTAGATTTTGTCAAGAATGGAATCATTTTTGCCTTTTCCTCCCTTGCCTTCCGAGACGGCCCGCACACTGTCTATGGAGTGTGTATCTGCTTTTACTTTAAGCTAAGTACCCAACCCCACACCTTGTGGCCTTTCTCTTGCCTTCTGAGACAGCCTGCACTCTGTCTACTGAGGATGTATCTCTCTGAATAAATCTACTTTTACTCCCAAAACAAACAAACAAAAGGAATGGGATCATTTAAAAACAATTTTTTTAAGCTCACTGTCTCCCATAATTTTTTTTTCCCATATTTAGGTTGAATTTTTAGGAGAAGAAGGAACTGGCTTGGGACCCACATTAGAGTTTTATGCTCTGGTGGCAGCAGAATTCCAGAGAACTGACCTGGGAGCTTGGCTTTGTGATGATAACTTTCCAGATGATGAATCTCGTCACGTAAGATTTATTTCCCATTTTGTGATTTGATTTGCGATTATGCTTTTGGAAAGTTAAAAATAAGTTATACTTTCAGAATATAAGCCAGGCTTTCTGACTCTCCTTTTATTTTTGAATAATCTTGATATTATTAAAATGTTTTAAAGGATAATATTTAACAAAATCTATTTAATAATATGTGTTTATAGATAATTTAAATAGCTAAATTAAGATGTTTAATGTTTGTGGATCTTTTAATTTTATTTGCATTTCTCCTAAAAAATCAGGTCGATCTTGGTGGTGGATTGAAACCTCCCGGATACTATGTGCAGAGATCATGTGGACTGTTTACAGCACCATTTCCACAAGATAGTGATGAGCTTGAAAGGATCACAAAACTCTTTCATTTCCTTGGAATTTTCTTGGCCAAATGCATTCAAGACAATAGACTTGTGGACTTACCTATTTCTAAACCTTTCTTTAAACTTATGTGTATGGGTGACATTAAAAGCAATATGAGTAAACTGATTTATGAGTCACGAGGTGATAGAGACTTACACTGTACTGAGAGTCAGTCTGAAGCTTCTACAGAAGAAGGTCATGATTCACTCTCAGTAGGAAGCTTTGAAGAGGATTCAAAATCAGAGTTTATTCTAGATCCCCCCAAACCAAAACCCCCAGCTTGGTTTAATGGAATTTTAACTTGGGAAGACTTTGAACTAGTAAACCCACACAGAGCCAGATTTTTAAAAGAAATTAAAGACCTTGCTATCAAGAGGCGCCAGATTTTAAGCAATAAAGGTCTTTCTGAAGATGAGAAGAACACAAAATTACAAGAACTAGTGCTGAAGAATCCATCAGGTTCTGGGCCTCCACTTAGCATAGAGGACTTAGGGTAAGCTTTATTTGTATGTGTGTGTATATATGTATGTACATTCCTCAGTCTGATGGATCAATAAGTTCTAAAGCTTTTGTTCCTTTGTCCTAATTTGCAGGACATGAATATACAGTCTGTTTAAGAACAATTATATGCTATAGGAAATATTGATTCTTGATTTGAACCTTTGATTTGTTAATATTATAGAGATAACACTTAGAATACTGGAATAGAGTTTAATCATCAAATACCTAGATTATCTGATTTATCAAATATGATAAATACATATATTTATCTTGTGTAAAAAGTCCAAAGCCAATATTCTGACAAATTCATCAGCTAATTAATACATGGAGCCTACTTGAAAAAGCTCAAAATAGTTTGCTTTGTATGTAAGCCTTATTCCCAGTGGCTGCATTATCTAACTCAGATGCTTCAGATCTTTTGATAAAATTCTATTAATTTATATACATGTGATTATTTTACCCTTGGTACATTTAACTGTGATGCTGGGTTGACTGCAAGGCTTTGCTTTCTTTTCCTTTCTTCTTCTTTCTTTGATGATAGTGTTGAGAAGTTGTGTTTGATAAGTCATTACATATTCAAGGTTTGATTTGGGATAGGGTGACAATAAAACATGAATAACTTTAGTAAAGTAATAGTTTCATGCAATCTTTGCAGAGCCAGACTTGGTAACAGTTGGCCAAATAGTTACATGTGCGCAGGGTTTTTAAAAAGCCCCCATACTTAACGTCTAAGCTGGTATACTGATTTTGTTGTTTGGCAGGGTCCAGGGGCAGTTCATAGTTTTGGCAGCAATGTTTTAAAAATGGCTGAATGTTAATCTAATCCTTTTTTGTCCTTTCAGTTTAAACTTCCAGTTTTGCCCTTCCTCAAGAATATATGGTTTTACAGCTGTGGATCTCAAGCCAAGTGGTGAAGATGAGGTACAAATTTTGCTTTTGCTATATTTGTAACTTCAGAAACATCCTCTTAATGAGGCCAGTTGTAGTAGGTGCTACTGAAATATTCCTAGATGTTAACTAGTAATGTTGGCAAATTTTCCTTTGCAGATGATAACAATGGATAATGCAGAAGAATACGTGGATTTGATGTTTGATTTTTGTATGCATACGGGTATTCAGAAACAGATGGAAGCCTTTAGAGGTAATTTTTAAGCCTTTTTATTTTAATCTCTCTCCTTTTACTTTGAGACAGTTGAAATTAAGGCACTGCTATGCTCAAGAATTGCTGGTGATTTCTAGATTTGCCCTGTAGTTTTTTGTCTTCCCAGTAGTTAGGTCCTGCAGAGTACCCAGGACAGGTTGGAACATTCTCAAGCTGTAGCGTACCCTCAGTTTGCTCCGCCTGAGTAATGGGGGACCCACTTTGGGCTTCCATTTCTTCACTTGTAAGTGGACATAAGGCTGTATATGTTCCACAGTACAGATCAGGATAATTAAACCATGTTAGAACCTAAGTTCTTCAGCTGAAGATTGAAGCAAAATATATTAGACTGTTTATCACCTACTAGTTTTGAAAATAAGAACACAGCTTTGGCTGGCTTGTGTGACACAGGGAGCTGGTTGGGAAATTACTAGAATTTGGCAGCTGACGTATCTGAATATTCTCTTTCTGTATACATTTGTGATACTAAGAAGAGATTTCTGTACTTAAAACCCTAGCACACATTTTATTTCAAACTATTTTAGTTTATATTTCCTTTATCAAACATTTATTAATATTTTATTTGTCTTCTGTCCATTTAGCTGATATTGGTTATTTTGATCTGAAATTTGTTATTTTGAAATTGTAACTTAGAAACTGAGTTGTGTGTGTGTGTGTGTGTGTTTTTTTTTTCCTGTGTGTATAATGTAGATGGGTTTAATAAAGTTTTTCCAATGGAGAAATTAAGTTCCTTCAGCCATGAAGAAGTCCAAATGATTCTTTGTGGAAACCAGTCGCCATCCTGGGCAGCAGAGGATATTATTAATTATACTGAACCTAAGTTGGGTTATACACGTGACAGGTATGTGTTAGTTATTTTCTAAGATCAACAAAATTGTGTATGTCCCAAAATCAAATGGCAAGTTCTCTAAATGACTCCATGAATTACATTCATAAAATGAGCAAGCAGTTAAGTCTTACCATTACCAAGATGCATATCCCTTAATAAGGCTGAGGTCACACAAAACGACAACTGAATTTTGGCTGGTGTTAAGATTCCTTTTTTCACTGTGTTTTAATTTTTATTTTAAAAACTGGGTAAATTGTAAACCTGTAAATTTTATATTAAACTTTATTTTCAAATAATTTCAAACTTACAGAAAAGTTGAAGAACAGTTGAAAGAGTTCTTATATTTTCTTTACCCAGATTCACCAGTACTTAACATTTTGCTGTATTTCTTTTACATTATCTCTTTATTTATTCACACACATTTATATATATATTTGTGTCCTTATATGTGTGTGTGTGTATATATATGTGTGTATGTATATATACACACACACACAGGATGCTATTTTTTTCTGAACCATGAGAATATGTTGCATGTATCATGTATCTTTACTCTTCAGTGTACATTCCTCAGACTACAGATACTCTCCCACATATCCACACTAGTTGGCAAATTTGTGATGCCACACTATTAGCTAATCTATAGGCTATATTCCAGCTTTGTTTATTGATTATTCCAGGGATGTCTTTAATAGCATTCACTTCATTCCCATTCTCCTTGTGTCAGGAAATTGCATTTAATTGTGATATGTTTTTAATCTGGACAGTTCCTCAACTTTTTTTCTCTTGTGCCATTGACTTTTTTTAAAGACTATAGACCTTATATTACTTTTTTAATTTCCCAAAGTAATGTAACTGAGAAAGTATTACTATTTTATACTTACACTTACTTACCTTTTTTAAGTAAACTTTTTATTGTAGTATAACAGAAGCACACAAATTGCATGTACAGCCTAGAGAATTTTCACAAAATGAGCACACCTGAATAATTGGTACCCAGAATAAGAAACAACTCCAGAAGTCCCCTTCCCCATCTTATTCTTTTCTAGTTATTAAATCACTATTGCCATTGATAAATTTTGCTTGCTTTTGAATTTTAATAAATGGAATCATGCAGTATGTATTCTCTAAGGTCTAGTTTCTTTTAATACTATAATTATGAAATTTATCCATGTTGTGGCATATAATAGTAGTTTATTTCAGTGTAACAAAAATGGATTATTTCAGATCCCCGTTGCTAATTTAGCCATATTTGGGTGAATAATGCATGTGCATCTTGAGCTTTTCTGATTTGCTGGCTTTGTTACATACTTGATTCTTATACTCCATCAGTGTTTCAGTTCTTATGATTTATAAGACAGTCTTTGCAGGATATTTTTAAAGTAGTTTGTTTCAGCTCATTTCATACAAGAGTCTCTAGACAGTGTTGTTCTTCTGACATGTCAACATTTGTTTTTTGGGTAATTGCTGGCTTACAAAATAGTACTAGTGGTTTTCATTTAAATCAGCCATCAAATCAATATATTCTCTTCTTTTAGCCCTGGTTTCCTGAGGTTCGTGAGGGTTTTATGTGGCATGTCTTCAGATGAAAGGAAAGCATTCCTGCAGTTTACCACTGGCTGCTCAACTCTACCCCCAGGTGGACTGGCTAACCTGCATCCTAGGCTCACAGTTGTACGCAAGGTACAAACTCTAGCTAACTGGGAATCCAAATGAAGTTTAATTACTTAAGGATTGAAAGGATAAATATTTAAAGTCATGGTCTTCTGTTGTTTTCACTTTTCTTTTTGTAGGTTGATGCCACTGATGCAAGCTACCCATCAGTGAATACATGTGTGCATTACCTAAAGTTGCCAGAATATTCTTCAGAGGAGATCATGAGAGAGCGCCTGCTAGCTGCTACAATGGAGAAAGGCTTTCATCTCAACTGAGCTCTGCAGGGCAATAGGAAACATCAGAGACTTTTAAAATACTAGTGAAGCCTCTTGTGTTTGTGTGCAGAAAAGTATATGATTCTCCACGCTAATGACACTTGCCTTTTTTTCCACCATTAAGGCTTTAAGAACATGTGGAATAAGTTTGTAGCTGCTAAGGACAAAACACATCCTTTAACTACCCAGCCAGCAAGTATATAGCACAGAACACTGTGTGTTGCTACAAGGGCTTATGTGACTGGAATAAGTTGGTCCTACTTGACTGTTCCAAAGAGCAGCTTCTCAGATCTTCAGTGTTCACTGGTAAATTTCTAACAGTGTATTTGTGTAAAGTTTGTCATTTCATACTTCATACACTACAGTTGCCATCACTGATCCCTGTTTTGCTGGCTTTTAAGCTACTTGGTCAGAAATCCTGCTTCCTTAAAACATAAGAGAGTTAATGAGCATCTCAAGCTTTTTCTTTTCCTTTTTAATGATGCCTGCACTATCAAGAGTATCCTAGTGTTCTCTCTTTTGTTTGGCATATAATCATGCACAATCCTTTTATTTCTTTGAGGTGGGAGTACATTTTTATTTCCTAAATGCCATACTTATTAAGATCAAATCCTTAGGTGTGTTTGTGCAGTTCAAAAATAAAGATATATTAAGGGGGGAAAAAAACACTGGTCAGGTTGCAAGGCACACTTAAAGCAAGTTTTACTTTTGGTTGTATTTTCTTTGTATATTATAAACATTTATTTAACTTGTTGCAGTTTGAAGTAAAAAAAAAATTTCCAAAATGTATGCTCAACAATAATCATTAAAATGTTTGCAGCGTACAAAACTGTGTCATGTGACTGTTTCACGGCAGCCATCAGGCCTAAGCTTAACCAGATAATTTTCATGTTGAGTCACTGAAATTTAGTCTTTTTGAGATTACTACATGAAGAAATGTTTTTTTCTATGTAAATACACTTACTGAAACTGGTAAGCTAGGAGAAATCTATGTTCACATGCTTGTGGTCCAACTGTTGTGTTCTGTCCTGCAGTATTCTTCAGTTAAAAATGGCTAAGTTATTTGTGTTAACTTTTTAAACACCAGATCTGCTAAACCTACCACTGTATTATCTTCAGGGATGTGTAAGTCTAAGATCCAAGAATGATTTTTGAATGTTGTGTCAGTATGAAAAGAAACTACTGGGATACTGCTATTTCCTGGTTTTGAAAAGGGGGCTCTGTTTTCATTTTCCAAATTCCTGTGATTTATCATATCTATGCATTTAAGAAAAATAAATGTCACTAGGCCTGATTTAGCCAAATGGCAGTTACAGGAATGAAAAGCATTTTTTGGAATTGCCCGTTATTACCTATTTAAAAGGTGTGTTCCCTTTCTACATTAGAAGAGATTTCTCCCACTACAGTCAATCATCTGAGTAGTGTTTCTATTCTCTGCATGAGAATGTTGTGACTGTGTAACCAGAGGCAGCATTTAAATAATTTACCTTATTGTCAGCTTCACAGTTCTCTGTGAGAATAAAAGTTAAAATAAAATATAATAGCAATATTTAAATGTATGACCTATGCTTTAATACAAAAAATGTTGGTGGTGATTGTCTCAAAGTCATGGATGCGTGACTAGAACTTTATATTAGGGGCAGAATTAAAATCCAGTTTATGTGTCTCATAAATGTTTGTCAGTCGCCAGCTTTTACTGAGACTACTCCAGCACAGGGGTCAGCAAACTGTGGCCTGCCGTTTGCTTTTGTATGGCCAATAAGCTAACCATGGTTTTAAAATGTTTAAGTGGTTGAAAAAAATCAAAAGAATAATAATACCTTATGATATGAAAATTTTATGAAATTCAAATTTCAATGTCCATAAAGTTTTACATGCTGATTTATTATCTGTGGCTCTTTTGGCACTACAGAGGCAGAACTGAATAGTTAGAGCAGAGACCACACGGCCCATGAAGACTGAAAATACTTACTATCTGGCCCTTTGCAGAAGAGGGGTGCTGAATCCTGGTTTAGCACATTGCTAGAGCAGGTAAAATTGTCAGGAATCTTCGTGTAGAAAGAAAAGTTCAAGAACAAGGTAAAGCTGACCGGTCTGAGACATAAATTTGATGAGTGTGAAAATCACTTAAAGCCGGTAACCACAGTTCAACATTAAACCTGAAGTGAGATGGCACAGTGTCGCAGAACAGTCACACATTATTGTTCACTTTGCATGAGTCAAGAATTTTGAGACATCTGCTAGGTCTTGAGTGTTCTTTCCTGTGGTATCTACCTAGTATTTGTTTTAATTGTTATTCTCTCAAGGTACTAAAATCTGTGCCAAGATATTATCTGAATGCTATTTTGGTGTGACCCAAAAATTAATTTTATTCACTCCCTAGTTACTTCTGGTGTACCAGTTTCAGCAGTTACCTGAATATGCTACTGATTAAATGCCTACCAACTAGGACAGTGTTTCCCAACTAAGATGTCTCAGAAAGACCTCCAAAGCACTTTGATCTAGACTGGGCTTTCCCCAGACCTTGGCGACTTAATGCAAAGTTGGATCTATATATAAATACCATTCACTATTCTGGCAGGTCAGAAACCTTTTTTCCCTGCCCTCCTAAATGAGTCCAGAACAACTAAGGTTTGCTTTTAGAGTCCATTATAGATACGAAGACTGGATCTTCATAGATGCCAACTGTGAAATATGTAAGTAGATTTTTAGAAATATAAAAAATTTAAACAAAATTCTGTCCTACACACAGACACACAAGAGAAAGAGAGAGAGAAAAGGTACTGAATGAGTTACCAGTGCCTAGAATATCCATTTACGTCCTCTTTTGGAGGATGGAGTGTTGTACGTGAGAGAACTCTTGGAATTCCATAAGATGGTACAGTGTATTTATGTACTAAGGCTGTATTTCTGTTGCCTCCATTGCACCTGCCCTTCCACCCCTACATGTACATGAACATGCTTTTACCTAAGATGATTTTTATCTTGTACTGCTGCCTGAGCAGCAAAAGCATGCGTAGGTATAGATATAGAGATACATATAGAAAGGTTTGGGAGGACCAGGGCATTGCTCTTCTATAGTGACTTAGTTTTCTTTGCTTTAAGACATTCCAGGAGAAGGAAGTTGAAGGAATAAAAGGGAGGGGGAGATGGATTCATCTCATGCCAACCTGAACAGAGATAATCTCTTGCATTCTATTTTTAAACTTTAAATTTCATTTACAAATAAGTTAACTAACAAGACACTTTACAGTGTGGCATATAGGGTAGTTGTAAGGGCAGTCTTTCAATGTTTAGCCATTCGTTATTAGGTAGTAACATTCTCTATAGAGTTAATTACATTATGGCATTGTAATTGTCAAGTACCCATAAGATAGATATCAAGCTTTTAGAAACTGGCAAAATTTAATTCTGCAGTTTTCATTAGGAACACAAATTTAGGAAAGTTTTGGCTTTTTAAGGAAAAGGATAGCATTCAAAAAACAGTATTATTCAAAGTGCTAAATGTGTTCAAGTCAGTTTTAAAGTTTATTGGCTGACAGTTGAGACACTTTCTCCCCACCCCATGCTGCTGCTCCTGAATTTAATTTGCAAAGGGAAGCCAAGACCACAAAGGTTCCTTCAGTACTCCACAAAATTTAAACAAGTGAGAAAAAAATGCTTATGGTTAGAAAATAAAACTTGTCTCTCTAAGTTTTTCTTATACATCATATTTTAAAATACAGTTTTGTTTTCCATTTAGGAGCTGTGGAAAACACTATTTAAAATGTCTTTGGAAGGACAGCTCATTTTGTAATATGTGGCCTTCTAGATTCTTTTGGGCTGCAGAGGTTGAGAGGTAGTCCATGATGTTCTCTTTCCTGTAAGTCGATGTTGTCTGGCACAGCCTTTCCATTTTCAGCTTTCTGACATCTTATCAAGAATGAGTAGAGGGGCAAGAATTCTTGCCCGATTTGTTTCCACAATGCAGCCGTTTAAGACCATCTCATCCAAAATGATGTGTACTTTATCCAAATTAAACATTATCTAGGGTCATATTAAGGAAATTAGAGTTATAAAAATGTTAACGTTCAGTAAAAACTTGTGATTTAGCCTGGATTTTTTTCCGGTGTAAACTGGTCTAAGAATGAAGGTTTTTATTTTTTAACAGAATTCCTGAAATTAAAATTGGTGTTTATGCTAGAAATTATTACTTTCATGTAGCATTACACACCTAGTTTCACCCTGGTTAAGCTAACTGGACAATAAGCATACAAACAGAACAGCCACACCTTGTAGCCAGAGAGACAGGGAATCTACCAAGAGCTATAGAACAAAGCAAGTAAAATTTAGCAAGAGTGTGACCTGGCCTCAAGAATGTCTTCCTGGACAATAATGACAACAGTAATAGCCATGACTTGTTGAATACTCACTATGTTCCAGGCATTGTGTTGGGTGTTTTACATACATTACTTCAGTCTTCTCTGCAACTCTGTGATGTACATGCTAACATATTCTCATTTTACACAGGAGCCAACAGGCTCCAAGCCATTGTCCATGGTCACGTGGCTAGTAATTGCCAGAGCTGGAATAAACCCAAAGTCTAGGCTTAACTGCTCTGCTTTCAGACTTCTCAGGAAAGGCCTGAGGCTGCTGAGCATACACCCTTCCTCCACCCCCAAACCTCCACCTCCAAACAAATGCTTTTACAACACTGCATCTTGAACATCTTCTATGTCAGACAGGCTGGAGGGAAAAAATAACACGAGAAGTGAATGAAGAAGACAAGGCAATGCTGACTCTATCCCTAAGGAGATAAAAAATCTGATTTTCAAGAGAGTACCTCTTATAAATGGAGAGTCCTAAAAATACTCATTTGAGAATTAGGGAGCCACTTTAGTTTACTGATGTTCTTACTGTTAAGTCAGTATAGGGCATGGGGGAAAAAGAAAATACTGTTAGACTATGAAGTCTAGCTAATTAGAAACAGCCAAGTTCTTCCCCCAGGAGCCCCTTCATTTGGGTACCTAACTTGTCTTTTGTGAAAAGAAAAGAGGAACTGGAATGAAATGGTGACAATGGTTGAACGTTTCTAAATTCTATACTTTATCTTAAGTTTCCATCTCAAGAATGATCCTGGTCTGTTATAAGAAAAAAACAAAACAGCTGACAGATTGTTTCAAATAGACTAACTTCATTCAACAAGTGAGTGATTAAATGCAGTAGGGGAATTCATAATTAGTGAATCTTTGAAAAATGAGTCATTACCACCTGATCTTTTTCCCCAATAATTCCAGATGTTCATCTATTGTATTTGTTTAGTAAAGTATATCAATAGCAAATGAGACAACCCTGTGAATGACTTTTAAGTTTCTACTAGGCTCTGTCTTAATACCTCATTAAGCTCTGTGCAAATAGTCCTTCAGCAGAATAAACTGTTTTTCAGGAGCCCATGGGAACTGTCCTTAAGTGACCCAGAAAAAAAAAGCTTTACTCTGATAGACCTATTAATAATGTCTTCCAATTAGATAGATGATTGCTTTGTCCATGACAAATTGGGACTGGGATATCAGGCCCTCGACTCAGTCCTGTTCACCAGACCCAGAAGCCAGAACTGAAAAGCCAAGACAAGGTAGGAATGACAGCCAGGTATAAAGAAAGACAGAGCTGGGAAGCACAGGCTGCTGCATGAAAAACGCCCCATAGGATCCCCTTGCATTCACGAGGGCGATGAAAGCCTGGTGCCTTTGAAAATGTCAATCCATCCAAGGTGATTTCTTTTGAGACAGAAGGAGATCTCATCTTAATCTATCCTATTTGAATTGGTCCAGGGAATCAAACTGCTCTGAAGACTGCTCCATCTTTGGCAAAAAGACAACGAGCAATTCATATGCCCCCGTGAGCAACCAGCCAAATGTTTTGACAGTTGGATTAGAAGTTTCTGCTGAATCATATCAACCACTGACATCCTCACATGGCCGGGACAAGGTCCTTCAGCAAGTCTGAATTTCCCAACATCCTGGAAACATGAGTTGCTCAGTGAGGTCATTCTGTACTGTGTTCATGTGACTGCCTGTCTTGAGTATCTGGTTCAGACCCCTAATAACCATGCAACTTCCTGACACTAACTATACAGGGAGGCCACAGACCAAAGCCAACATGAGGCAAAAGCCTGAAAGCTGATTTCCCCCTGGAATCATGTGACTCCTTTAAAATAAGAATCCAGCTGTTGTTCACATCTCGATTTGGTTTAAGAGCAACTTGTGCACACTGGCAAAGCCAAGAGTAATGGCATTTGGGCTATATGCCAGGTGAGCAGGGACCAAAAAAACACCCTATAACGCTAAGCCCCATGGCAAACACACTTGAACCCTTGAAATAGGACATTTGGAATAGGAGGAAGCAAAAAAGGCACAGGTTGTTAATGCGATGAGGTGAGAATGACTATTTTAAGAGGGTCCAACCTTCAGGTTATACTGAACTCGACTGACTTAAAGATCCTTGAGGCAACCTGATTCCCCTCATGGGCACCCTACAGTTGGAGCTGATATGAATTAGAAACAGCCGCCCAAAGAGTAGATTCATAAAGCCCCACTTTCTCCGCACCCTGAAACCTAAGAGCCTTTCCGAACTTCTCTGTAATGTGAACTGGAGTTGAGTATCTTTAGGGCCCCAGTAATATTAGTGCCAATTGAAATCAATTTTTCAATTAAAGTGATTGAAATGTCTCTGGTTCATAAGTTGGAATTTTGATCTCTGGATCAAAAAACACTTTTCAACGTGGTATTTTAACACCACTGTGGTGGGTGGTCTAGTTCTCCTTTAATAAGAGAAAACTAAGCAGCATACATTCAAATGGGACCTAAAAATTCCAGGGCAGAGCCCAGTCTGGAAACTAAAATTTAATTCTAGATTTTGCTCTCAGATCCCTTGTCTTCTTATTTAATTTTTTTTAAGATCTTAGCTAAGCAAAATTCTTTAAGTAGAGTGGGAAAAAACTTGCTCTCATTTTTTAATATTTTAATTTAATTTCCCATGGAATTAAATAAGTTGCAAAGGGCCAGTATTTACACTGAAAATCTAATCACAACTGTATAGATTATCATCATGAAGATTCTGCTTAGCCCTGGGTGTATGAGACACGGAACAGAACCCCTCTGGGCCTCAGCCTCTTCACTCTTCAACTAAGAGGTGAGGTTTTAGGGTGGAGGGTATAGCTCAAGTACAGAGCACATGCTTAGCATGCAGGAGGTCCTGGGTTCAATCCCCAGTCCCTCCTCTAAAAATAGATAAATAAGTAAACCTAACTACCACACCCCAAAAAACAAAAACAAACAGAAATGAGATTTCAACCTAATGATTGTGTAGTTTTCTTACAGCTCCAAAGCAGTCAAATCCTATGACTCTAAAGGTAAACTTCAGGGAGAATTTCTCAAAAACTTCTCTGGTCTTCTAGCCAGTATTTCCATAGCCTTTAGTTGAACAAGTACTTTTTGTGATTTTTCATTAAGTCAGGCGGAAATTATCTCCTACTTGGAGAAGCCCTATTCTGGCTTCTGGACCTCTAAAGGTGTTCGGGATTTTAGGAAGGAAAGAAGGAACGATGGATAGACGCCTCCCAGTGTGGCCTGGGGCCTTATGGGGCCTGACTGCAAACTTTGGTGCTGCTGCTTACTGTTGCCTGGGGGCCTCCTCCTCCTGGACGCTCCTTGGCAGATAAGAGCTGAGTCACAGAGGGTGCAAGCAGGATGGAGGCCCTTTCTACCCTCTACCCTCAACTGCAGTAAAGAGAGCGGTTTTCACATCACCCACATGAGCTTTAAGGTTCTAGAACTAACTGCTCAGGCTCATAAAATAAAAAGATGAAGTTGCTAAAGATTTTTTTAAAGATAATTTTGAATGAAGAAAACATTCTGGATTCTAGACCTACATTTGTGGGGGAGGGGGCACAAGACAAGGGGCCCCAGCCTGTTCCTGGCTTTTCTTTCCACGAATGTATGTGTAATATCCTCGTTACCATCCCAGCCTCTCTATCATTCCTACCCTCCATCAGGTGGTGGGGGTGGGAGAGAGGCCTGCACAGGCCTTGGCAACAGACTTCAGGGTGCCTGGGGACCCAGGAAGCTAGAGGGTGGTCAAGAAGTGGATGGGGGGCCCTGCAGCCTCTGGGTGAGCATCCCTACCCCATGGAGAAGGGTGTTGCTGAGGGAGAGCCAGAGAGGGGTCTGTACAGTCAGGTCCCAGGAAGGGGACCCTGGTTGTGCAGGTCTAAGGCAGTCCTGCTGCATTCCACTCTAGCCAAAATAAACCACGTCTTTAAGCCTCTGTAAGGCACCAGATACCACAAAGGGGTGTTCAGGTATCTGGTACCTTCACACACAGTATGTGTGCACAGAATCGAGAAGGAGTTGGACATCTGAATGGCGCTATTCATTGGTGCCATCCCGACGATTTAGCAGAAGTGGCGGAGACTGCTCCTTTGAATGAGGAATCGTCTGGAGAATTCAGCAAACCTGGGGCTCCAGAGATGAGCGCACTTTGAGGAGCTCGTCAGTTGGTTCCTAAAAACTATCTTAATTTGTGGAAGTCTTATCTAAGTCTCCCAAAGTATGAGGGAGGGCGAACTTTCCCTACAGAAGTCCTCAAGCATTATTTCGGTCCCGTGAGTGGCGTGGACTGTGAAGAAGGTACGGGAGCTTCTTCCCCGCACACGAGTGATTTAGGTCATTGATGTGCTTGGCCCCACTGGTGCAGGCTGCCCTACCTGACACTACACTGCAGCAGAGAGTTTCCACTTAGCAGGAGGGCTTTCAACAAGCCAGGATTTCTGTCCTGATTTCTTGTGCTTAGGTTGTTTCTTTTTAATATCCGATCTGTCTTGCTCTGCGACGTTAGTTTTACTAGAAGTAGAACAAGCCTGTATCGGGGAGAAATGTAAGTGGTGCATTTTATTTCCCAACGTCTAACCCTGCAGGCTTGGGAAAACTGCCCCATTCTTAGGTCTTAGCAGACACAAAGGTTATGTGCTCTGAGTGTTGGGAGAATTGGCTCCAGGCTGCAATTATGCCAGCTGCTGGTTTTCAACCTTTCAAGGCCTAGGGAAGCTTTCCTGCACAACGTCAGCAGCTCCGGCAGGTTCCTGGTTACATGCTACCAGAGCAGGGATGCAGGATGTCTGGGGCCCTACACAGAGGGGGCAGTAAACTGACGCCACACGTTAAGAAACTTGTGTGTAGAAGTCTTCCCTGGACTTCTTTAACATTATAGTTAAACAGAACTATGGATGAGGCAGAACAGAGTCATGGGTTTTTAATTTGATTTTTTTCAGGTGGCCCAGAGTAGAAACACTTCAAGAATGTCAGTAGAAGAGAGGGGCTCCAGGCCTCCCTGCCCTGCCACCTGCTGCACTTCTGACCACTGGGGGGCCACGTGAAATTACACCTAGAGCAGGGACATATGCTTCCAGGTCTGGAGAGATTTAGTTCCTTCTCTGAGTGATGCAAAATTCCTAATCTGTCAGATGGATATGCCTAACTAACTCCTAAGGAGATTAAATATGTAAGTTGGTCAGAGAGGAAGGGAAGGCAAAAATGAAGCTAAGAAAAATGAGGGGCAAAGTAGAAATTGTGTGCTCTGGTGTGAAAATTAAATTCAAACAGGAATGCTGGAGCTAATTACCTGGACCTACGCTATACACTAGAGGGGTACAAGAACAAGCCCATGTCTACTAATAAACACCCAGTCAACACACAAGACACATCAACACAACCAGTCCAGTTAAGATATACATCCTATTATATCTTATTCACTTTAATTCTCTGAATATCTAAACTTGCAAGACTCTCTCATCCTGTTCTAGGTGTAAGATAACTCAGCTCACTTACCTAGAGTCATGGCAACATGAAATACTAAGGCTGAGGGAGTGGTAAAGCCCTTCTAGTTTAATTCTGTCATCCTCCGATAGGGGTGTTATGCGTCTTGTCCAATGCACACCGCTAGTTGGTGGCAGGACTAAAAGCAGAACTGGGTGTCCATGCTCCCGGCGAATTGTCTATTAGCTTTTGCTATTTTCCTGATGACTTTTAAAATCAAAAGTCATCGTTCTTATTCCTCTGTATAAGGAATAAAAGATTTATTTTGAATTGCTTTAAAGGGCTTAGTTAAAATGGAACGTTCAACCTGAATAAAAATACACCCTAATATACAGCCTGGTCTTGGGCCTCCTAGGTCAAAAGAACCATAGATTTAGGTCACTCACCACTAGAGGGCACTCAGATTTCCCCAGTCAATTTAAAGAGGCTTCCAAACACAGCCTGCAGATGAAGTTTAGCAACATGACATTCTCCATCAGTAGTCAAAGGTAAAAGGCCATTTCCCCAGAATACACTGGCATACTGGCTCTGGGCATAGGTGTCCAATGTGTATGTGTGTATGTCTATACACACACAAATATGTGTAGGTGTATATATACACATCAATATAAATATGTTGTAATTAATATATATTTAGTATTATTATTGTTACTATTTTAGATTTCAGCCTGATGTTTTCTCAAAGGATCCTTCTATTTATTGCTTTCAAGTGGTGAGCAGATTTCTGAAGTAAATTAACTTTAAAGCAACTTGCCTCCAGTGCACTCACACAAAGCCGGGGGCTCCTGCCAAAATCCACAGGCCTGCGGTACTCTAAGCAAATCGCCCTTGCTGTTGGCGCCCTTGGATACTTTGATTTAAAAGGGAGAAGAGAAGAAAAGGAGAGCTTCCTTTGCTATAAAAGGAAATGAATACAAGCCAGGCAGTTTCTGTAACCCTCCATTTCATCATCCCTGCAGGCCTTATTCTGATCATGTGGGGAATTTCTGGAGATTTATACCTGGAGCCACGCAAATCCATTCTCTCTAGGAGGACCACGCACTTTCTGGCTGTGTTATTTAAATTCTGAAAAAGTCTACTCCTTATGTGTAAGTTAAATGAATATACAACAATTATTATTAACTATACCACAGCATTACCCTGTTGGAAAAATACAAGAATCGTCTTTGTGAAGAAGGGCAGAGGGTTTCTGCAAAGCACCTGCACCTCTGACCTGCATGTCAGAGCTGTGGCTGATCAGCCTTCCGGATTCTGGATTCTGCGGAATTGTTTCGCTGCCCCATGGCACTTACCTGATCCGGACTGGCCTGTGCTTTGCCAAGTACTGTGGAAAACTTGGCTCATAGCAATGAAAAAAGGATACATCTAATTCACTCTGGAAAAGAGAAAAGAGTCCAAGGATGAGAAGGAGACACTGGGACACAATGCACTTAGTACAGGCAGCCGCTGCTCTGGTCGCCAGCCTGAAAGCAGGTGGGCGAGGCTGCTCTGGATGGAGAAACCTGAGCACGGGAAGGCCGAGTTCGGGAGAGTGATTTAAAAAAAATAGGCTGCAGTTGGAGAACTTTTATAGGTTAGAACAATTCACCTTTAGAAGGTAGAGGGGATAAACTAATTCAACCTTTACAGATGATAGGTAATTTGATATGTATATCAAAAAATTTCATAATGTGCACACAGTTTGAATCCATCAGGTTTACTTCTAGAAGTTCATCCTCAGGAAATAATTAGATAATGGCATAATGATGTGTGATAGGATATTCAGGGTAATGTTATCTATAGTAGCAAATGACCGAAAACAAGCTAAGTGTCTATCAAGGGGGAACTAGTTAAATAAATTATAGCAAATCCACAATGATGACGTAGATACATAAGTACTGACATATTGTTAAATAAAAAAGCAAGTTATAAAATGGCATATACAGCATTATCCCTGGAACATACACATATATATAGAGAGAGATACAGATATAGTTAGATATAGACAAATACATACAGCCTAAAAGCAAATGTACCTAATAGTATGTGTCAATAAGTAGTATTTTAACTGATGATCTGCCCTTTCTTTTTGCTCATATGTATTTTAAACTTTTTCCAGTGAACATAGATATTTATGGCATGAGAAAGTTATAGAGGGAGAAACAAATGAAATGAAACAGTTAAATTCACATTTGAAAGGACCTACGGTTTATCAAGGGCACCTCTGAGAATCCTGATCCCACTTCCTCAACAGCTACAGACCTCATCTCTTGCAAAACTGCCTCTTTTTTTTTTTTCGGTAGGGGTAGGTAATTAGTTTTCTTCTTTTAATGGAGACATTGGGGATTGAATCCAGGACCTCGTGCATGCTAAGCATGCGCTCTACCACTGAGCCATACCCTCCCCCCTCAAAACTGCCTCTTTTGAAGCTAACTGAGCTGGCTTTTTGTTTTGAAACATGATGCTGAGATGCTTCTTTCAGCCCAGACAGCATGAGACTGATTTCCAAATTTAAGATTTGGAAAATCTAAGATTAAAAATAGCCCCAGAAAGAATGTTTAAAACTCACAAACCTAAAAATAAATCTTAGATGACAAGGCATTCTCTTTAGTGGGGCAGATTCCATTTCTTTCCCATTGTACTCTTTTCCCTCCTCTTTCTCTTCTTTTTTGCTACAGTCATCCTAAACCGGGCCATC
This sequence comes from Vicugna pacos, assembly GCF_048564905.1. Lineage (NCBI taxonomy): Eukaryota > Metazoa > Chordata > Mammalia > Artiodactyla > Camelidae > Vicugna > Vicugna pacos. Next base: position 38,951,883 of record NC_132992.1, on the reverse strand, counting down.
CCTTAGTACTATCCAAGTCCTGTATAATCGCCTGGCTTAAATTTAATTCTAATCTTAACTTCTGTGGTTTATGTGGTCACCAACTCTCTCCTGAGAATTACAGCTAGAATTCAGCAAGTTGCTATTTATTCTCACTTACCAAATATAATAATTTTAAAAGCCTTGACAATGATAGTGCCTGTACCCACTGTATTCTCCCAGGTTTAAAACAGTGCTATTTTGGGAAATTATATTCTTCTTGGTAGGTGTTCCCTTAAAGTGACTAATCACGCCAGCTCTGAATCATAGACCCTGACTTGCAACCAGTCTGCCTTAAGAGAGTGGTAGGCAGCAGATAAGCCCGAGCTATAACCGGGGCTATGCTGGCCAGCACGGTAACCACCCGCCTCATGTGGCAATTTAAGTTAGTTAAAGTGGAAGAAAATTAAAATTCCAATTCCTTACTTCCACTAATAACATTTCAAGTATTCAAGAGCAACGTGTATGTGGCTCTTGGTACAGATACAGAGCATTTCTATCACTGTAGAAAGTTCTACTGGACAGCACTGGTCTATGGTGCTCTCTCCAAGCAATCAATAAGAAGATGGATTTACAGCTGGCCTCAATGTCCCCTGTCCCCTCAAGGCTGGTCTCTGGAATAGCCCTCCCTCTTGCCCCCTTTCAGATTGAGAGGACACCAATCTCTTCCTCGCCAGAAGCACTACCATGTGGCAGGCCTCTAGGCAGCTTCCCAGCTCCAACCGCTGAATCAGGAAACGGCCGACAACCAGCCTCATGCATTAGGGCAGTGGTTTTCAAACTTAAGCATGCCTCAGAATCACTTGGAAGGCTTGTGAAAACACAGACTGCTGTGCCCCAACCCAGCTTCTAATTCAACAGTTTGAGATAGGCCAATAATTTATACTTCTAACAAGTTCCCAGGTGATCCTTGTGCTGCTGGTCCAGGAACCACACTTGGAGAACAACTGTAGTAAGGCAATGAAGACAGGCTAGTTGATTGTCCCATAGGGAACGAGTTTGTTAAACTTTACTTCTAGCATTAGTTTTGCCCTTAGCGGGCTTCAGTACATTCAGTATTGCTAATTATGGATCCGATTCCACTCACTGACTCAAGAGGAAGCAGCTTGAAAACAGTTCCTTCCTAATCCTTTTATTTAAAAGCAAAATGAAATAAACAAAACAATTCTGAAAAATCAGCTTGTGCGACTATGACTCCTCAACAATGTCTAACCAAGTCTCCAGAAGGCCTTTGGCAGCAGAGTAAGACATCTTCACTGATTCTGTTTTAGAAGACCATTGGATTTCAAACTAACTGCAAAGCTGATAATCAAATAGCGTGGAACTGGCAGAAGGATAAGCATATAGATCACGAGAACAGAACTGAAAGTCCAGAAATAAAGCCTTACATTTATGGTCAATTGATTTTTGGCATCGGTGCCAAGACAATTCAATAGGGGGAAAGCATAGTCTTTTCAACAGCTGGTATTGGGATAATTGATTATTTACACGCAAAAGAATGAAGTTAGACCTCAACTTTGAAAATACTCCAAAATTACTCAAAATGGATCAAAGACCTAACCGTAGGAGCTAAAACTATAATGTATATAAAGAACAAATATAACATTGAAATAGATAAAGTCTGAGTTGGGAAAAAAGAGAAGAAGAACACATAGGAGTAAATCTTCGTGACCTCAGGTTAGGCAAAACCTTTTTAGATATGACAGCAAAAACAATAAGCAACAAAAGAGAAAATAATTTAACTGCATCAAAATTAAAAACTATTGATCTTCAAAGGACACCATCAAGAAAGTGAAAAGAAAACCACTGAATGGAGAAAATATTTTCAAATTATTTTTGATAAGAGATTTGTACTAAAAATATATCAAGAACTCTTACAACACAACAATAACAAGACAAATAACACAACTGAAAAATGGGCAAAGACTGGAACAGACATCTCTCCAAAGAAGATATACAGATGGCCAATGAACACATGAAAAGATGCTCAATATTGTTATCCACTAGTGTAATGCAAATCAAAATCACAATTTATTGGCCTCTGTACTACTTTATACCGACTGGGATGGCTATAATCAAAAAGACACATAATAACAAGGTTGGTGAGGATGTGGAGAACTAGAACACTCATACACTGCTGGTGGGAATTTAAATCATTAGCCCCTTTGGAAAACAGTTTGGCAGTTCATCAAAATTATAAACTTAATTCACCTCCTAGGTATATTACCCAAGAGAACTGAAAACATGATTCCACACAAAGAATGTGTACACAAATGTTCATAGAAGCATTATTCATAATAGCCAAAAAAAACCCCAATGTCCATCAACTGAAAAATGGATTAACACAATGTGATATATCCATAAAGTAGACTATTATTCAGCAATAAAAATCAACGAAGTACTGATACATCTACGAGATCAGCATAATCTTGAAAACGCTTAAAAAAAAAGCCAGTCACAAAAGACTACATATCATACAATTCTATTTATATAAAATATCTAGACTAGGCAAACTTATAGAGACAGAAAGTAGATTACTGATTACTTAGGGCCTGGAGCAGGTGGAGCAGATAACTGGGCGAGAAATGCTAATGGGTATGGTGTTTCTTTTTGGGGTGATGAAATATTTTAAAATTGATTGTGGTGATGGCTATACAACTCTGTGTAAACACTAAACACTATACACTTTAAATGGTGGAATTGTATGTTATCAAATTACATTTCAACACAGCTGTTAAAAATAAAGGACTGTTGGAAAGAACTCATGTACTCCTCAAGGGGGATTGGTTTTGACCCTCAAAGCAAGGGTTTGGATGGAAATAATTCTTAAACTAAAAAGGGTCCTGGTATCTTAGGAGGGGAAGCAGAAGAAAGAAGAAAAGAGAGAGCAAGTTAGGTCACAAAATACCTTCATGGAGACAAAGACACAAGAGGTTCTTAGTCTTGTAGAACTGGTTCATTATAAAGACCTAAAGCACATGCAGGTTTCTAACACTTTGGATGAGCCAGAAGGAAAGGTAAAGAAGATTTGGCAGCATTTGAATTTTAACTATTACACATGAGAGCTCTGTATTAACGCTTTTTTTTTTTTTTTTTTTGATATAGACTTGTTCTGGGAATAGGGCTGAGGACGAAGACCATTTTTCAGTCATTAGACTTACCACTCGGCTGAAGTACTCATCTAAAACTTCCACAAAGTCATGGATGAATTCATAAATTGCCATCTCGTTCTGAAATAAAAAAAGGAAGGGTGCAATCAGTTTTAGTATGACCCCTGTGGCTTGGTAAACTGAGAATGTGAGCAAAGCAGCTTCCTACAGACAAATACTCAGTAGTTCTATGGTCTACTTGTTTAAAAGAAGCTTATCAACAGGGGAAGTGTAGAAACTTAACCTCTAACATTTTTAAAATTTATTTGAGGTAGGAAGGTAATTAGGCGTGTTTGTTTGTTTATCTATCTATTTATGTATATACCTTATTTTTTTAGTGGAGGTACTAGAGATTGAATTCAGGATTTTGTGCATGCTAAGCATGTGCTCTACCACTGAGCTATACCCTCCTCCTGCCTAAGATTTTTTTTCAAAGTCCATGATGAATCCAGCTGAACAGAACCCAGACTGAGTCTAGTGTCTCGAGTTCTGAGCTCTGCTCCCTGCCTTCATCACAAACTGGCTGAGGCAACTTTTCAGGGTCTTCATGTCATCAGCTTTCCTTCTGTGAAGTGGAGAAACCACCTCAAAGTTTGGTTCATGGAGAAAAAACCAAATCAACTGAGATTTCAAAGTATTTTAGATCTTAAATACCCTTTCAGGGATTCCATGGCCAAAGGTGCTATTCATCTGGGACTGACATTTCTGAGGTGAACTAAATCTGATAAGATGTAACCATAACACAATCATATTCATAGTTTGCTCTGGCTTCTGATGTGTCAGCCTATGTTTAATGCCACAGCTGACTGGCCTCTCTACTTGGCTAAGCAGCCCCTCTGCACCACACAGAACAAGGGCAGGGCACTGGTACTGCTTGGTCTCGAGGAGGGCAATCTGTGGTTCTGTGTTTCTCCACAAACTACTCATCTAATCCAAGAAAAACCCTACATTTATCTCTTCCACACAGCTTTCCCCAGTCTTGATGAAAACCAAGATCCTTCAAAAGAGTCAAGACAATTCTTATGGAGGTAAGTAGGGAAGCAAATGTTCATTTAAGAAGGAAGAAAATCCAGACTGTTATTCCTAATTTTCTTGCATTTTCTATCGGCTCTTCTGTTATCTTACCTCAGTGTCATTAACTCCAACCACAATGAAGAGAGCCGCATACTGCCGATATATCAGCTTGAAATCCTTATATTCGATGAAAGAGCACTAAACAAAACACAATTATATGTTAATTCCTATGGTTGACAGGGATTTCTTCAAAATGGCATGCATAATTTCTAGGTCCTGATTTGAGTATCTGTCAACACATTCCTAGAAACATACAACATTAAAATGTTACACAATCTTTGGTGGCTGCATTCTCCCAATAGCCTCTAGTGGAAAGTGGAGAAGTGGTCTTGGAAAAAAGTCTGAGTGTTCACATGGGTTCCCACCTGTACTCCTCATTCCTTTGCTTGGCTCTGTGTGGAACCCAGCAGGCAAAAAAAAGTTACTAAATAATCAGCATTTTAAACTGCCTCCAACATGGAAATAAGCTATCACAATAAAGAGATTTTCTTCTTTCCATCTCCTCTGGGCTCTTTTGGACACAATTAGAGATTCAGTTTTGCACTATTTGATAGCCATTGAAGAGCCAAATATACGGAGCATACACACATGCAAAAAAAAAAACCTTCGTTTCTTTCTTCTAGACCCACGAAAAGAATCAATGCAGGCTCTTTTATAAATTATTTAAAGATGGCATGTATGCGGCAGCTACTAGACAAAAATCTCCCATTGTAAACATTGCTCCATATAAAGTAATAACTAGCTTACCGCTACTGACTTGTGGCGAAAACAATTCCCTTCCCGTGCATCTCTCTCCTAAAGCCACTGTTCAAACGGGGAGGGGAAGGCACTGGGTGGACAGGAATTGGACAGCGGGCTGAAGGAAGGGCTGCCTTTCCTTCGTGCTTTTGGGTGTGCTTGATCAAAAGTGATTGAGCAACAACAGGATGACTTTCTGCACTGGGATATGTGGCTCTCGGGCACTCGGACGCACCTGGGAATGAAGCTGCAAGTTTTGATTACAGAATTTCTTCCATGGGAAAGCCATTCAACAATCTGTATGATGGAAGGATTTGAGGCTTTTATTTGAAATTAGGATAAAGGTCGTAAGTACAGGACCGTTCTGCAGCTTTTGGCTCACTGTAGAGCCAGTACAATTTCTGCTCAGTCGGATCTTTCAAGGAAACAACCTAACTGAAAGAACTGAGAAACATTTTTCAATGCCTCTCAGGTGTTTCTGACATTAAAAAAAAAAAGTATCAAAGCACCTTTATGGATAAAATAAAAATGAAGCTGAGATTATGTTACTTTGGGGCCTGATTATGCCAAAAGCCCAGTGGGTTTCCTTTAAAATCCAAGATAATTCAGAATGCTTCAAAAATATCTAACAGTATATTCATTCCAAAGCATAATTTCAGAGGGTAACAGTGAAAACAGTGTTTGAAATTGTGGAGTGCCTGCACTCTGTAGGAAAATTCAAACAGAAATGCTTCTGCACTTTTGTTTACCTTTACTTAAAGTATGTGGCTATTAACACAGCCCTTTAATAGTTTCTGTTTCCTTTTGACAACTACATAAAGCAGTGTGTCCAAGGCAGGCCAAAGTAGTAATTCAAAGAGGACTCTGAGATGTTCCGACTGGAAAATCAGTTTAGAAGCCAAGGGAAACACAGCTCCAATGCGTAACTTCTGAGCACTGATGTAGCTTAATATTTTATGACCTACCAGTGGTTCCCACAGGCCGCCTTTCTGCATACCCAGTGAAATGGAGCACTGGCAAAATTAATGGGTGATTTAAACAAGCTTTCTGATTTTGCCTTCATTTGCTCAGTGATTTCCAGAGGATTCCAAGTTTAGGGCCTGGGTTAAGTAATTCTCCAATTAAAGTCCTTTGTAAAAATAGACTCAGCTTTAAAAATTCCTATTTATTATGATCTCAATGATTTAATTTAGCCTCAATTTGGGCAGAATGGATAGATCTGTTGTTTCATATGAACTTTAAACTTCTATTTCTCCCATCTACATTATATAGTAAGACAAGTTTAAATCAAGTTTGGTTTGTTTTTAAATTACTCGTTCCAGTAGTATGTTGGTGGTAAATTTATAAAGATGGTAAGCAGGAAAAAAAAAGAAAACTGCACTCCACATGAGAATCATGTTATTATCCCCTGGTACAAAGTGGGTCTTGAGTGTTCACCTCTGTACTGGTCATCTGACCTTCATCTTTTGGCGTAAAGAAAGAAAGCCATCTGCTACAGGCACTCCTAAGAGTTCCAAGGGTTCACTCCATATGAGCAAGAAAAGAAGCTGTATCTATTAGCAGGAGTAAATTTGAACTGCCACTTCCAAAATGCGCTGAGACAAATATGCTGACCTAAATGCGAACCCAAGACTTTTCCTGGTTTTCTTTGTTTTTATTTTCCCTTAAGGGGACGTAAAGAGAGCTATGCTTCCATCTTCATTTCACTTCATTTGTTATTTTCTCTAATAGCTATTGAAAGAATGTAGTTCAAATAAACCGATGGCCCTTGGGACTCAGTAATAACAGATCTGCCACTGCTGAGTTGAATGCAGAGATAAAAGAGAGAATCAGAAACTTACTTGTTCATTGGATCGAGAGAGACAGCTCTTTATGACTTCTGTTTCCAGAAGTGTACGCTTATTAATCTCCACATGTTCATAGTACTTAGAAAGTCGGGTCTGCCCTTGTTTATTCACCATGAGGAAGAATTTTATCATTTTTTTTCTGGCCAGTATTTTTCCAAATATAGTTCAAAAGTTATGGCAAGGGGTGGCTGTAACCAGAACCTGAAGAATGAAAGAACAGAAAGGCAAGATCAGACGTGCTAAGAATCATACTAAACATGTTTCAGAGATGAATCAGAAGTAAATACAGTCTTCTGATAACACCAGCCTCCCACTCCTATGAACTACGTGAGGTTTTAATAAATAACTGAAGATTCATTTTTATAACCTATCCTCCAAAACATTTTTGAGCATCCACAGTACTTCTACTCATATTCATTTGATTAGTTCATCCATCTTGCTGGGCGCCAACCATGTGTCAAGCACCAGGAGAAAGAATACAGTTATGAAGAAGTAATGATTTCTGATCTTCTGGTCAGTACATGTAGCAAAGGTGCTGGATAGCTAAACAAGGAGCAGCAGCGCGAGGTGGTGAGTTACAAGTGAGACAGGTATACATCTGTGGTGCACACTACGGAGGGACAAGGAGCACCACAGGAGAGTCAGGAATGGCTTCCCAGAGAAGGGGTATTTAAGCAAGATCTTGAAGAATGATCCAGAGGGAGTGACTCTGAGGCAGAGAACACAAGTCTGAAAGCTCTGGAAAGTTCACTTTGGTTGCAGTTCAGGGGGCAGCAAGAATGGTCACAGAAAACGGAGCTGTTCACATAGGCTCATACTGGCTTTAAAAGTCATGCTAAGGAATATGAACTTTATTTTATGGATAATGGGGACAAGATCTGTAGTGAAGCTTTTCTTTCCTTGGTGGTGGAAGTAATAGTAATGTCAACTATTTGTCAAAGTCCTCCAATGACACCTTAGAAAAAGTCCTATAAGTTCCTATCCTGAGCAATTTCCATACATTATTTAGTTCTCACAATTCTCTGAGGCAGGGGCTTCTGTTAGCCCCACTTTAAAGACAAGCGAATTAAAGTTTATGGATGTTAAGGTACCCACGTCCCTGGATTACTATGTGCCGGGGGTGAGATGGTGCAGCTCAGAGGCCAAGCACATGAGCAGATGCATAATACCCCTACTCCTCTCCTTCTCATCATCCGGGGGTTCCTGCTAGTGGCTTTATTTCCAGCTCAGTTGAATTGATTCTCATGTTCATTCCTCTTGTATTTAAGGTAGCTTTTGAAATAAGCAGTGCAAAAGAGCCCAATGTTGACCAATGGCCAGTTCTCCTTTCATCACAGGCATCAGAGCTGCCTCTCAGGCTTATCTTATAATATCATATTCACGTTTTGCAATATCTGTGAAAATCAGTGCAAAATACCAAGGTTAATGATAGTTCCCAAGTGAACTTTTAAAAGCTGGAATAACTTGACAGAAAAATTGTAACAGATTACGGGATAATCTTTGAACTAAGACTTATATTATTTTTTGCCCTCTTAGCTCATCTCTTTGTTTCCTAAACCCTTTCGGACAGGTTGTTACCTCATAACAATTCCACACATGAAGAGCTGGATAGAGCCAGATCTAGCCTGGCAAAGCCTGGGCTGCCCCATTCATTCAGTGTGCAGAAAAGGATGTCATCTAGACCAGTGCAGCCGGGGATATGACAGCTGTGCCACGGGGGAGGCCCGTGGTCATTCACTCTCTTTTCCAGGAAGATAAACTCACAACCGTAGGCGGGATTGCAACACACTCTGTGTTGTTTAATCATTTGGTATTAAATGCTGCTTTTATTCTCCTTACAAGTTCTTGCCAGTAAATTACGGCAGGTGACTAATAAATTAAGATCACCATCCTTTCTTTTATTCTCTTTTAGCAAAGTTATTTTAAAACCATCTTTATGAAAGTTAGAAATGACAGTACCCTGGATTGCAACTGTGAGGTAAAAGAAAACATATTTTCTCAAAGGTACCCAGGACCAAACCTTTGCCTTTAAATGCCCTGGTTGCATTAAGTGGTAAAATGAGATGTAAAATGATCCCAATGAGATGCTACACCAAGGGCTCAAATTGGTTTCCACCTTACAAGCAGAGCATTCCTTCCCACTGACCTCAAGAGCAAGGATGACAAACAAGGACGTGCTGAACTGATCCTCATTAGGATGCAAGTCTTGAAAATAGTACTGAAGGCATCTGAAGACCTGAATACATCATTTCTTTTTGCATTCTCATGAACAATTACACAATTTATAACTATAGGATTACATAGTGGTAATCAAGTGGAGAAGCAAAACTGTAAACTATTTCTATTATAAAATACACAACAGCAAAATATACAATGTGGAGGCTCAGAGACAGGTACATGTTTGAGAACTGAAGATGAATGCCTAAAGCACCTATCCTGATTACTAATTATTGGGGAGGAGGGAGATCAAATAAATATAAAACTGAGGTAGGGCAATAAGAAGGAATATGCTTAGACAAGCACTGGGAGTGGTCAGGGAGCAGGTATGAACTTCCTCTGTTAATAAACTCTTTACATTCAACAACACACAGGTTGGGGAAGATATTTTGACTGCAAGTTAGGCGATTCCACACCCAAGAACTTGTGTGAATGTGCATGAAAAATCAAGGAAGAATAAAGAAAGGAAACTTCACTGGGGAAGGCATTACACAAAGGGTGTAAGGATGCCTAAAGGCTGAGGCTGGCGAGGCTGGTGGATTCATGGGAGAATATGAACAAATCAACATCCCAGCACCCTACATGGTGTAAATGTAACGCTTAGAGAAAAGAGAGACTGGAATACTGAAGTAGACGCTGAACTGGGCACAGTTTTCATATTTCTGGGAGTTGGAGCTGGAAGAGTCTTTATAGGTTGTCACATCCAAAGATGACAAATAGATTTCAACTTGGGTGTTGGCTGTGGTTAACTGCACTAACTGCTTTGAGCGCTGTGTTGGGCAGGATTCTGAAGCTGCTTTCAGGTTCAGAACAAAATGATGCCATGAATAATTAGTAATGTCAGTTGTGGGTTGGGAGGTAGGGTGTGGTAACATATGCACCTTGTCTCTGTCATCTCTGATGTGCACTCCCTTCATACTGCAGTTGGGAAAACTGGTAATCTGAGATGTAGAGTGAAGTCCTGAATTCTTGTCTCCTGATTCATAATATAATGCTGTCTTTAATCCGTCACATTGTTTCTGCCTTACTCAGTGTAGTGGTGTCATTAAATGTTCGTTTAAGTCTAATAAGCATCAACTTCTGGTAGCTTTGGGAATGGCCAATTCAATATTATCTTTTCTAATGCTGCTGCACGATTAATTTGGAAAATGCCAAACCATTGACTACATGAAAACAGTACAGCATGAAGTTTCTAGAAATGTAAATGGTATCTGATGATGGCTAATATCCTTTCTAGCTCTAAATGCTTTTCACGTACTCCAGAATCATAATGTTGTAAAACACACACACACACACAGCTGATATCAGAGAAAACTCTTTTTTGGCCCCATGAAAGTGAATGAAATAAAATCCCCCCAGTTAAAAAGCAAATTTCCACCAAGGAAATTATAGTACTCATAGAGTGTAGTAGTCAAAAGTATGAACTAGACCTTGACTGTGTTTGGCTCTACTACTCTTTAGCCCTGTGATCCTGGGCAAATTACTTAATCTTTCTGTACTCAGTCTGAGGTACAATGGGAATGGTATCAGTACTTACCTTCTATAAGAGTAGAGGAGTTAGTATATGTAACGTCCTTAGGACAGCGTTTAGCAGTTGGCGTGAAATGAGTGCTATGCAAGCGTCAGCCCATGTCATTATGATAATGTATCTATCACCCTTTCTTCAGAGAAGCCTTTCCTGCCTATCCCCATCCCTCTTTCTAAACACAAAAAGTTGGCTATCCTTTCTTTGAACCTATCACTATATCTTAAAAACCTGTCACCCTGAGTAATCATTATCTGATTACATTCCTAGCTCGCCTACCAGACAGTGATTTTCACTTTTTTACGGTGATGTATTTTACATTGTGATATATTTTACATGGTGACCCAGTATACAGGTACATACATATCTGAAAATAAGTTCATAAAATAATACCTGCCATACTTTATGTTTGGTACTCTAGCATTTTCTATGACCTTTCATTTTGTAAAAACTGCCATTGTGAGGGGTTACACAGGTGTACGGATTTTTCAAAAGTCACCAAATGTACACTGACTCATGCATTTATCATATATAAAATTTACATAAAAAGAAATTAATATTCTAGTTAATGATATACATTAGTATTTGGGGGAAATGTACTGATGTCTATAATTTACTTTGAAATGCACCAGAAAACTAAGATAAATTAATGGATGGGTAGACAGATGGATGGATGGTTAGATGTATGATAAAGTACAGTTGACCCTCCAGATCTGTGGGTTCTGCATCCACGGATTCAACCAACCACAGATTGAAAATATTTGGAAAAAAATTCCAGAAATTTCAAAAAGCAAAACTTGAATATGCTGTTCACTGGCAACTATTTACATAGCATTTACATTGTATTAGGTATAAGTAGTCTAGAGTTATCTCTACCTTACTTTAAATTATTTCAACACATAGGGAAGGATGTGTGCAGATTATATGCAAATACTACACCACTTTACATTAGGGACTTTAGCATCCACGGATTTTGGTATCTGTGGGGGTCCTGGAACCAATTCTCCACAGATACTGAGGGATGGACTACTACATAGTAAAATATTATTGGTAGAATCTAGGTGATGAGTATATGGGAATTCAATGTGAAGTTCTTCTCAATGTTGCAGTATATTTAAAAATCGTCATAATAAAATACTGAGGGAAAATGCTAGTTGTGGCCCACTGATTTTTTAAAAACTCATAGATTTTATTTTTTGAACAGTTTTAGGTGTATAGAAAAAACTGCAAAGACAGTATAGTGTTCTCATATACCCCACACCCATTTTCCCCTATTATCAGTATCTTAGTATTGTACATATGTTACAATTAATGATTTAATACCTTATTAACTGAAGACTATACTTTATTCAGATTTCTTTACATTTTACCAAATGTTCTTCTTCAGTTATAGGGGCCAGTCTAAGATACCACATTACATATAACCATCACGTGTCCTTGGAGACATTCACTCGGCTCTGATAGTTTCTTACACTTCCCTTGTTTTTGACGACTTTGACAGTTTTAAAGAACACTAATCAGGTATTTTATAAAATGTCTCTCCACTGGGATTTGTATGTTTTTCTCATGATTAGACTGGTTTATGGGTTTCTGGGAAGAAGACAACAGAGGTCAAGCGCCATTTTCATCACATCGTATCAAGGGCACATACTATCAACATGAATTATCACTGCTGATTCTAACCTTGGTCACCTGGATGAGGTAGTTTTGGTCAGATTTCTTTACTGTGAAGTTACTCTCCTTCCCTCCCTTTCTATATTGTAACCTTTGGAAGAAAGTAATTATGTGTAGCCTACATTTAAGGGGTAGGGGATTATGTTCAGTTTCCTTGAGGTAGGAGTATCTACATAAAATTATTTGAAATTCTGCTGCACAGGAGATCTGTCTCCTCTACCCCATTATTTATTTATTCAACTATTTATATCAGTATGGACTCATGGATATTTTATTTTATACTTTGGATTATAATCCAATATGACCCACTCGTTTTTCATTTCAGATTCTGCTAGAGGACTGTGACCCAAAGTTTGAAAGATACTATACTAGCCAATGAACTTCTGGGTAGGGTCTATATCTTACTTCAGATAATTGCACAGTGCCTAGTATATAGTGAGCATCTGATAAATGTTTATTGTAAGAATGAAAGGGTTTTTTTTTAAGCAATAAATACTCCTTTAAAAAAAATTACCTAAGTGTTCAAACAGAGTGGACTTATAAAATGCTCTGGTACCCCAACTCCTGGCACAAATCCTGTTCATCCTACTAAAGATTTAACGAATGTTTTTAAATATGTTCAGTGCATATCCTTCTAGACCTTTCCTATACATTTACATGTAAATATGCATACATCTGTAGCAACTTTATTTTTTAAACATAAATGTGATTGATAAACTCTAAAATGTCAAGAGGCTAGTTTAGTTAGTGTCTGTCCTCTCCTGGTACCTTTAAATGAACCTGGTCCACATACAAAGCTCTGGCTGGATCCTATAAAAGGGCACTAAGGAGATGTATTCTGGAAATCATCAAAAGGACCTCCTGTTGAACCAATTTAGCTCAGGCTTCCCTGGGTCTTTGTCCCCTTGATTCAGTGCCTTGGCTTCCAATCCGTCTCTGGGCTCAGTTCTTAATGAAATGGTTTGGATTTCTGCAGTCTTTCACAACTTGACCTTTGGTATCTGCCCTTTGGCTGTAACTCCAAGGGCCTTTGGCACTCAGCTCTTGCACTGTCAACTGGGAGCAACAGCTAACTTACACAGTGGTGGCAAAGATTAAATAAAGTATGCTGACTTCTTTAGTACACTGACTTCTTTCATTTCCTCCCTTTATGTGTATTAAACTAGAAAAGAAGTAGATAAGTCTGTATAAGGAAACAGATATGTATATGTATATATTGTTAGTGGTCCCTTAATTTGTTATAAATTTTCTACAGTGTAACCTGGTAGCAAGCAAGAAAAAATTAGGAAAATGATTCTACTTTTTAACTCAAGCACTTCAGTCTTGGGACTCTACCCTAAAATATAATTAAAAGTCCATATGTAAAAAAAAAAAGTCCATATGCATGAAAATGTTAATAGCAACATTATCTATAATAGTGCAAAATGAAAAAAGCCCAGACACTACAAACTTAGAACCAAGTTGAGGTCATTTAACCATTTAAAAAATATGCAGAGCATGAAAAGAATGGAAAAATGTAAGTTAAATAATGTTAGGTCACCAAATCAGAACACAAAATTTATCCACATGGATTACAACTGTGTAGAAGGAACATCCGAATAAAAAGAGACCAGACAGAAATCATGCAAAAACAAGAAACAAACAAATAAACAAACAAAAAGAAAAAGAGACCAAACAGATGAACTTTGAAAACACTGTGTTAAGTGAAAGAAGCTAGTCACAAGGATGACATATTATATGACTCCATTTATATGAAGTGTCCAACACAGGCAAATCTATAGACATAGAAAACTGATAAAGAGTTGCCAGAGGATGGGGTTGGAGGGTAAGGTCTAAGAAATGTGGGGTTGTGGTGATGGTTGCACAAATACATGAGTACATAAAAGCCATTAAATTGTGCTCTTTAAATGGGTGAAGTTTATGGTATACAAATTATACCACGATAAAGCCGTTAAAAAGTGACAGACAGACCAGACAATCTGGAAGAGCTCCCAATAGCTAAAGCCAGAAAGAGCTGAACAATAAATAACATAGTACTGGATTATAATGGAAAATATAAAATATACATTAGTACATACTGATATAACTACATGATTGAATAAACAAACAAGCAAATAAATAAATGGGGCAGAAGCATCCCAAATATATATATTGATACTCTCTCCTCCAGGAGGTAAAGCTCAATCCCCCCCATACATGTGAGGGTTAGCTGAACCTAGTGACTCACTTCCAAAGGACAGAGGATGGGAATGGAAAATAGTAACTTCACAACACAAAAGCTGGCACAAACCACCTTAACCCGGTGAAGATCAATGATGTCATGTCCCCCTGATAGGACATGATGAGAAGGGTACTTCACTCATTCTAATCATGAGAAAATACATTAGGCAAACCCATATTAAAGGACATTCTAAAAACTATCTGGCCAAACTGTCAAAGTCATGAAAAACAAGGAAAGCAAGAGAAACTGTCACAGGTCAGAGAAGATAAAGGAGACAGTGATGATCACATGCCATGGTGTCCTGTAGGAGACCATAGAACAGAAATGGACGTGAATGAAAAACTGTGAATAGTCTGAGTTTAGTTAATAATAATGCTACTCACGTTGTTTTTTCAGAGTTGACACATGTACCACGGTAATGTGAGATGGTCACATTAGGGGAGGTGGGTGAGGGTATTCAGAAATTCTCTGTACTATCTTTGCAACTCTTTTACAAATCTAAAAATTATTCCAAATAAAAAGTGTATTAAAATAAAAAAAGATGTATAAATATTTGTATCAAAGTGAAGAGAGTTTGTTGGTGTGTATTTAGTTATATTTGGTTATATAAGATGCTTAAGCATCTTAATTATCACTATAATACAGATTTTTAAGTATGAGGTTCATTTTTATTAACATTCTCACTAATTATACTTCAGTCTTTCTTATTTTCTTTTAGCTAAGAGTCATGCTAATTTTACCAGATGAGGTGTACATATGTGTTTAAACGTATACGTTCTGTAAGTGGCTTAGTCTATCGTTCTGTCAGGCTGTTTTGACCCAGATAACATCTTGAACCACATCTTTCTACCACGTTATTACCATTTGGGAACTTTTTTTCCCCAGATCCAGGAGTTGGCAAAGTTTTTCTGAAAAGGGCCAGGTAATATTTTAGGCTTCGGGGGTCACGTGGTCCCTTTCTCAACTACTCAACCACTCCACCACTGCAGGATGAAAGCAGCCACACATGATGCAGATAATACATAAAGAAATGGATGCAGCTGTGTTCCAATAAAACTTTACTTACAAAAATAGTCACCAACTGGATTTGGTCCGCAGGCTGTAGTTTGTTCTACTACAAACCAGTGCTAATCAAACTTAATGAGCACATAAATCATTTACAGAGTGTATTAAAATACAAAATCTGATTCATTGCTCTGGGGCAGGGACCATACTCAGAGGCATCAAAGTGTTGTTCATTTAAGTACACACCTACAAGATCATGAAGTTCACCTTTCTGCATATCAAATTATATCAAATAACACCAACTGAATGCTTACTAGGCACAAGACAGTAAGGGAACAGAGTAAACAGAAACACAGGTATTATGGATTTCTTTCCTCTGGTCATGAGAGGGTAATCTGGTTTGACATGTCACCCCAGATTCTCAGGTTCGTCCAGCTGATCTGGCTGGCTTATGTAGCAGCCCCACCCTCATGGCCCCAGGTGGTCTCTCTCAAAGTTGCTCTTGTATTGGAATGCAATGACATTTCCAGGAGGCAGTGAATCATTCTTTTGTCAAGGATTTACCAGTAGCTGACTAGAATGTTTCATTTCCCCTCAAGAAATTACAACAATGTATGTAGACCTCTATGTCACACCATACACAAAAATTAACTCAAGATAGATCATAGACCTAAAGGTAAGAGGTAAAACTATACAACTTTTAGAAAAAACAGATTTAAGACTAAAAGCACAATCCACAACAGAAAAAAAAAAACGATAAACTGGATTTTATCAAATTGAAAAAGTTTTTTTTTTTTCCAGATTGAAAAACTTGCACCTTAAAAGACACCATTAAGAAAATGAAAAGTCACAGACTGGGAGAAATTACTTGCAAATCATAGATCTGATAAAGGACTTGCATCCAGAATATATAAAAGAATTAATAGGAAGATATGCATCACACTTAAAAAATGAACAATGGATCTGAAAATACATTTGAACAAAGAGGGTATGTGAATGGCTAGTAAGCACATGAAAAGATGTCCAACATCATTAATCCTTAGGAAAATGAAAATTAAAACCACAAGACACACTTCACACCCACTTGAATGGCTATAATCAAAAATGCAGTAAATAACAAGTGCTGGCCAGGATGTGAAGACACTGGAACTCTCATACAGTGCTGGTGGGGATGCAAATGTTACAGCCACTTCGGAAAACAATTTGGCAGTTTCTTAAAAAGTTCAAGATAAATTTACCATATTATCCAGCAATTCAACTTCTTTTGTTTGGTTTTTCTTTTTTGGGGGGGAGGGGGCAGTTGGTAATTAGGTTTATTTATTTATTTACTTATTTTAATGGCAGTACTGGGGATTGAACCCAGCCCCTCATGCATGCTAGGCATGGGCTCTATCACTGAGCTTATACCTTCCTCTACTTCTAAATATATAGAGAAGAGAAAGTCCACAAAAATGACTTGTACATGAATGTTCATAAAAGCATTACTCCTAATAAACAAAAAGCAGAAATGAAACAAATGTCTACTAGATAATGAATGGACTTAAAAAAAGGTGGTATATCTACATACAATGGAAAACTATTCAGCAATAAATGAGAAGAAAATACTGCCATATGCTACAAAATGGGTAAACTTTTAAAATATTATGTTAAAAGAAGGCAGATGCAAAATAATACCTATTGCATGATTCTATTAATAAGAAATATACAGAGAAGGCTAATCTATAGAGATAGAAAATATATTAATAGTTAGGGCCAGGAGAGAGAGATTTGGGGGAAAACGCTGATGGGGGTTCTCTTTGGGATAATGAAAATCTTCTAACACTGGATTTATTTGCATAACTTTGCAAATTTACAAAAACTCACTGTACATGTACATTATACAAAGTTCAGAGCATCTACAATAAGCAGAAACAGAAGAAGTTATCCAACAATGTATTTTGCTTAAATGGCGATGGTAGGATTAGGGACAAGTTTTATTCTCTATTTTTGCTTTCTTTCCCAAGTTTTAAGAGATGTGTTACTTTTTGTGTCATACACACACACAGAGTTTGTTTTAAAAATACTAAACTGCATTACATAATTTTACAAAATTATCCAACTGAAACATAAATGTTTACTTTGAATAATGAAGCTATTGTTTCATTTATTGTGGCATTTCTAAATGCCACACTCTTTAAAATATGTACTGTCTTTCAAAATGGATGTGCTGAGAACCTCTAATCAGTATGGCCTAATCCAGGAAACATGGAAACAGCAACTGCCACACCAGATTGATTCATTCCATGGGCCTCAGAGTTATTTAGCCGTTTCTAAATTTCTCCATCCTTAAATAAGAGGAAATAGTACTCGTCAGTAGCAGATTTGCACCTAATTTGGAGCTCCTCCCTCAGAGTCTGTAATATGTTATGCATTCTTTTTTTATACACTAAAACAGTTTTGTTTCTTTGCTTCTGAATTTAGTAGAATTCTACAATAATTCAGTTTTCTCATCTGTCATCTGGGAATAATGACAGCTGCTTCACAGGAACTAAAAGAGATAAAGGAAATATAAAGCACTCAACAGATTCCCCGTCTTCCCTCCTCATCCTTCTCCCCATTGTAGGTTGCAGATTCTCCCTACTGATGTTCTAAGATACTGAAATCTGACTTCAAGAAACCTGTCACCCACCTGCCTTTCCTTCCATCCTTTCTCATTCCTGCTCCCCATCTCTCTCTCTGTATCTCTCCATTATGATTCAGAATACATTTTTCAGTAGCTTCAGCTGAGACTTTTACTTTCTGTTGAATCCTTGGGTCACTCAAGAAATATTTCAGCCACATTTGATTAATTTCACATTAAACACATTTGTATATGTGCTGCTTATTTTACTTGAACAGTTTAAGAATAATTAAAACATTAAAAATGTTAAATTCAAATCAAAATCAGGATTTGTAGGAATCCTGAAACTACCAATTTTGTGGAAAAATTATGAAAACACTTTGAGAATAAACCTTAATAGTCCTGTCTACCATTTTTCTAGCAGTATATTGAAAACTTTCTAAACCTTCATGTGACCCTCAGATCTTTATCTAAAGTCATTTTGGTAAACTGATCAAAAAGTCTCACCAAATTCTGCTTTAAGGTACGATAAAAGTTCATATAAGTATGGTTATTTGTACATCAACATTATTAATCCTTAGGAAAATGCAAATTAAAACCACAACAAGATATTACTTTATACCCATTTAAAACACATACATAAATAAAAGCAAAGACAAGTTAGAAGTTTTACTGAAAAGTATAGATGTTGCATTTTTGGAGATGTTCAAGTATCAGACCTTCTATCCTAAATTAGTGAATTGAATTTTTAAGGTCTTTACCACAATACAATTGAAGCAGGGGAGAAACGTCATATTTCAAAAACTGAGGATGAGGAATTTATATACTATAAATAGATCATTACATTGTCTGTTTGAAAGTACTTGTTTATTTTTGTTCGTTAGTCACCTGTGAGTGTGTGTGTGTGTGTGTAGAGTGGAGGGTGGAGGGATTGAGAATAGATTATCTATCAGTCATTTGCCAGAGAGGTGTTGATTGTCAGACCTGGTGGTGGAGGGAGGTATGCAGTTTAAAGATACAAACTATTAATCGCTAGAGTTCATACGAGTCATCTTAGGGTAGAAAAGCTGTGCTGCTTTAGGGTAAGTAACTGGACTCAACCTTCCCATTACTACACACAATGAAGATAACAATGGGTATCTTTCAAAATCAAAATCAAAATTTTCTTCTAAAATTATCTTCTTTTTGATTTTAATGCCAAGGGTAACTTATTTTGAAATTTAAAATAGCATTAAAATAGGGAATTAAAAGTTGACTTTGACAAAATGTGGACATGGTTAGAAATAGTGAAGAAACACTTCTGGTGGGTAATCTTATTCTAAACTGTTCAGTTAAAATTAGCCATATGAATTAAATATTTGTGCTTAGCGGCTAAAAATCTTCACTAAAGTTTTGGATTAACAAAGATATCCAACATTTTAATTTTAGAGACGAGGCAGCAGTGATCAGACATCTAAGGGTCTTATGGATGGGACCTTCCCAGGACTTGCTATTGTGATGTTACAATGTGTCAATAAGAAGGAATTCAAGTAGAGAATGAGGATTACTATATACTAGTTCCCATTCCTATAAAATGATGCATCAAGTTACCCCTTAAATTGAAAACATTTCAAACAAGATGTTCCGGATTTTGATCAATTTAACTTCTGTATTTCTTGTTAGGTTTTGTTCATTCTTGTTGGACATCTGATTTCCAGTGCAACCTGTGACTCTTACAGGGTCATGTGCAATGTTACAGATTTTAAATTCAAATTAAAATGAAGAAATTGAGAAGTAAAATTTGAGTTGCTGATGGCTCCTATAGTTTTGTGTCAAACAAAGAAGAAATAAACAAAACCTCACTGGGATGCAGAGGAATCTTGCTTTACAGAAAAGTCTGTAGAACTATAAAGTCTATAGAAAAGTTGACTATAAATTTAATTTAAGTGCAATACTCAAATTATGAAAAATGTTTCTATAAAACCATCACTCCATAACTTATCTGCAATTAATCTGCTTCAACATTATAAAGTCTTTTACTCTAATGCTCACATTACCTGGGGGAAAAATTAGTAACCAGGTGAATTTTTTCCTAAAATATATGTAAGAAAATAATACTATAAAACTACAGCTATATATAGAAATTATTATTTAAGATCTTCCTAATTAAAAAAGGTGTGTCCTGAGTTAAAATCAAACACTATTAAAAGCTATATTAATATTTTCGAGTCCTGAGGATATCACTTAGAAAGTTATGGCTCCAACAACAAATTATTTTTGCCAATTATCACTTTAAAAGAAACAATGAAACAGAAAAATTTCTGTATTAAATTTCAATCTGGGGATGAGTTTACTCAACCAACAGGATCTGTCTTTTTTGTTTAGTTACATGGCCACAACTAACTCTAATTCAAATGAGTAATTAATGCTCCCAATGTTTGATGGTGGTCATGAAAGAACTCCACTGCTATAACCTAAAAGGCATAATTCACCCTTTGTGATACGATGCGCTAATATGACCCAATAAACCAATTCAGGAAGAGAAATAATAGCAAGAGAAAACACTTACATACTGCTTAACAAATAGCCAGGTACTGTTTTGAGCACTTTACCTACATTCATTTAATCCTCATAATAGCTTTATGAGTTAGAAACTGTTATCTCAACTTCACAGATGTGAAAACTTAGTCACTTGCCAAAGGTCACTAAGTAGAATGGGGGAGGAAGAACCCACTCACGCTAGCCTGACTCCAGTGTCTGTGCTCTTACCCACTGCTCTTTACCTCCAGGTTTGCTTCAAGACCCCAGTAATTCAGTGACGGCTGTAATCTGACAGCAGATGTACAATTTCACTCCCTATTCACTATCATAAATCTAATTCTGCCCAGTGTACCTTCTGAACAAAAGCTTTCACTGGCTAATATGCATATTTTGGGAGTTTCAATATTGACCCCTGGGCGTATTACAAAACGCACAATTCTAACAGACGATTTACTTTTAGTTGATCTCACCATGTAGCCTAAAATGCCTGAGAAGTGGCTCAATCAGTTAACGTAAAACTTCAGGACAGTAGAGCTCACACTACATTTACTACAGTGTGTTTAACATTTGTGATAGGACCTAAACTTCCAAAATTCTTACAGTTGACTCCCTCTCTTAGTGAGTTCAGCTAATCTCCCTTTCTACTTCGAATAAATAAAACATACACAGCAAATGCTGTCCAAGGCAAGCCTGCAGACATGTATCTGAATTTAGTATCATTCTTGTTCAGATCAGGTATCAGGTGGCCTGCGTGGTGCCCTTTGCCCAGGAGTACTTTTTGCTTTTCTGTATTTCCTAATAAAGTATAGCAACATATTACAGCTCTTGCTGAAAACATAAACAGGAGATTAAAGCTGGCAGAGAAGAGCCTGCCCAACAATTGTCCAGAGGATTTTTACACTTAAATTTACACTCACTTGTATCTCACAATCTCTAAACAGCAAAAATGTCACATTTACTTTAGTAGAGATCAAATAAAATATTTCAATAGCAGGGCTGTGATAAATAAATTTAGGTTAACTAGCAGGCAATTTAAATTTTAAAATGCCAAGAGTGCATACAAGCAAGGGAGTGGTAACAGTAACAGAGCAGTTTCATGAGCTCCCAGGATCTCCTCACAAAAAAACAGTGAGAGTAGCTAGGACAGAAAAAAGCAAAATAAAACAAAACAAAACTGTACAGGAAACATCCTTACCAAAAACCAAATGAAAAACATCCCCTGGAACTCTAGAATACTAACTATCCTTAACAATTAGCATGGGGGAACCACAGATGTGTTGGCAGAAGAGGAGGTTGGAAAATGTGGTCTTGTCAAGAGTCAAAAGAGCTAAGGAACCCAGAAATCACCAAGTCATCATTCTACAACCGCCCACCTTGAAGTGGGAACCCTACGAGGGAATCTAAGTACCACAGCAGATACTCAGAAGAGGCTTCGCTGGATCCCTTTTGCCCATGAGGAGAGGTCTCATCCAGGACCCTGAAGGCTTGGTAACCCCTGGTGGAAGCTATTTTGTAGGACTCAGAGTTGAGGAAAAACTGTTGAGACTAAAACACACTTTATGTATTCAAAGACTGCTAGCTCACTAGCTAAGGCTGACAATAACTAGATCGGGCTGATCAAGTTTAGTACATTACAGGACTAAAACTGAGACTAGACATCATGTGCTGCCTGGTGTGATGCAATAGGAAGTACACTGCATCCCCAGTGGAGAAATGTTTTTGCCAAATATTAAAACCTGCATCTGGGGGGAGGGTATATAACTCAAGTGGTAGAGCTCACGCTTAGCATGAATGAGGTCCTGGGTTCAATCCCCAGTACCTCCATTAAAAATAAATAAACCTAATTACCTCCACCCAACAAAAAAACCCCTGTATCAAAACTATCCTCTAGATGTAACTTCTGATTTATAGGCAATATGGAGGAGAAAGGAATATCCTAAATAATACAATAAAAATGTGATCAACCAAATGTAGGAAATTCTATAAGATAAATAAACTCCTCTTTCAACAAATAAATGGCATGATGATGTGGGGGTGAGGAGAAGACAAATGTAAAAAGACCTAAAGATACAGCAGATAAAGGAAATATGTGAATTTTGTTTGGATTTCAAACCAGTATTTGAAATCACCAACTCTTAAAAAAATTTTTTGAGATAACTGGGGGAAAATGACTATGGACTGGGGATTAGGCTGTATAATGGAATTACTGTTAATTTTGTAGGTTTAATAATGGTATTGTGGTACATTTAAAAAAAAAGTCCTAATCTGTTAAAGATACTTAGAGAAGTATTTACCAATGAAATAATATGATGTCTGAGATTTACTTCAAAATATTCTCAGGGCCTGCCATGGGAGTTTGAGGGAGGCCATAAATTCCATTCCAAAACATCTTTGAGCTTGTCGAGTAGATGCCGTGAGCAAGGCTCAACTCACCCTCTTGAGTTAAAAAAATTTATGGACAAGAAGTTATCATGGAAATTAAATGATGTTGGACAAGTCCAAAGAACCTTGGGGGTTTTGATCCCTTATGAATCTTAAACTAGATGCATGTGTGGAGATGGAAACTAGCAGGTAACAGAACAATACTGGAATGGCAGTAATACGAGGAAATAGTATCATCATGTTAGAAACCTTGGAATGAGTATAAACAAAGAAATCAGTTGCTTCCACACGTCCCATCTCCAAAGAGTCTTTTTACTATGATATAAAAATCGAGTAGGGTACATTTTCATGTTAAACTTTTTTAACAGTCAAAAACAATTCCTCACACAAAAAGAAAGTGGAATAGATGAAATAAGAAGGGCAAAATCTTGATAATTGTTGAAAATGTCAGTTCATTAGGCTTTTTTTTTCTATTGTTGCCATGACTGAGATTCAAAATAAAAAGTTAAAAAAGGTCTATGTGCAACACAATTTTTAATATCTGATTACTATGTTAAAGCCTGTAAAACAAATGGAGCAATGGAAGTATTTCAAAATGCTCCGAAGAATTCTTTAATCTTTTTTGTGCGGTAATTGTCATATACTTTAGGTTAGTCTATTAATAGAAAGACAAAGCTGAAGGTTAACATCTTAAAAGTGTTATTATAAAAAGTAAGTTTTTGTGAATTTTTGCCAAATTTAAAACACTTCCCGAAAAGAACACCGTCTTTAGCATAGATTTCCCAGGCAAGGTGTCTTTGTCCATGTCTGGTATCATTCTCCTGAACATTCTCCCCTGCTGCTCCAACAGGAGACAAACTACATTTCTATGATTGTTAAATTATTACCTAGGAACGTTGTGGCAATTTCCCATTCAGTCACATTTTCCAGTCATTTGGTTCTCATGTTTATAGACCCAGTTCAATTTTAGCCAGTGTTCAGAAGGGGCTCGGCTACAGGCAATCTTTTTTTTTTTCCTTCAATTTTGACATCTCTATGAGTTAGTTATTACACAGTAATATCACAGCTTACTGCTTTCTGACTCATATCACCCAGGAGACAATTCAGCAATGAACTTGGACTAGAATTTTATGTAGCATGCTGAGTTTCCTAAAGGTTTTGGTGCCTATTCTTCTATAATCTGTGAAGGTCCTTTTCCTTTTCTTTCCACACCATATGCTCTTTAAATAGTTCAGGTACCCCTCCATGTACTTCTACAATTTTCTTAGCCACAGGCAACTACTTTAACGTGAAGTAGCTATCTGATCTTATTATGCAGGCTAAACCACGGTGCAGGTCAAAGCTGCCTCATTTTCTGTTCCATCTGCATTATCCAGTTGCTTCTCTGGTATTTGAACACATGCCAACTCTTCTCAAAGATCTTTCTCTGGGCTCTAATATTTATTTGTTCTCTGTATTTATAAATATAAACACTATGTAATTCCCAAGTGACTGGATCACCCTAAAACTACCTAAAAAATGATTTCAAAAGTGCAAATGATTTGGGAGCCAGAGACAGTAATACTGAATCCATTGATAGGACAGTAGGAGGCAGAACTGTGAAGGGAAGCTTTATTTCTTGTTTCTAAATAAACATATATACTCACTGATGTAAGAGTAGGAACACTTCCTATTCTACTAAGCGTTGTGGAAGTGACCAAGAACTCTTATCTCAGCTTTCTCTCTTCCTCATGGAGATAAGGATACTTGTCACAATCTTTTCAGATGATGCAACAAGATGATTAGTGTTTGTGAACCCCTTTGAGCTCTTTGTTAGAAGGATGTCAGGTACTTCATTCGTAAGGCATGAAACGATGTTCAGGTGAGTAATTACAGGAAGTCATATTATTCTCAAAGGCAGGGTCAAAACACTCTGTACACTAGGTATTGCAATAATTGGGAAGAAGGTATCTAAGTGTTAACTACTCCGACTTATTTAAAAGCCTGCTGATAAAATAGATGCACATGAAGTATGACAGGTCCCTTTTTGGTCAGATAGAATAAGCACAGAGGTGTCTAAGATTAGCTAATGGGAAAAATTCCTAAAATTCTAAACTGAGTAAAGATATAGGCATTCACACACACATGTATAAATAAATATAAACTGCTGCTCCTTTGATGATTGAAGATCAGCAGTATATTGAAACTGAGAGAATCAGTGGGAGTGGAGGAGGGATGAACAAGACTGCTGAAAGGACAGAACAAATACGAAGTTTTCAAAGGTGAGTTTTTTTTCTTTTACTTCATTTATTCCTTTACTCAAACTCATGATGTTTGGACTATTATCTCCATTACATAGATGACCAAAGGTGAGACTGAAGAGAGGAAATGACTCAGCCACAGTTTAGGGAGGGAATTCCAGTTAGGTTGGTTGTAAGTGACAATACAGCCTGGGAAAGTGCATTACCTAGAGAGGACAGGATTCTAGGCGCTCACTGCAGAGTGTCCTCAAGAATCATGTACACAAAGCACAATGTCAGTAGTGTAAAACATAATCTCCCAACAGAGGAGAAACTCTTGGTGTCTTTTACTTTTAATACTCAGAACAGTTCTGATCATTGAACCTCAAAAGATAATTGGTACAACAGTAGCAAAAACTAGTAAAAAAAAATTGAGGTGAGGGAAAAATATTCATATTAGTCTAGTCTGAATTTCAGTTATTCATCAAACATTTATTATCTCACTGTTCCAGACACTGGGGGTACAGTTCCTAACAAGTGGGGCATGGGTCCTGCCCCTCTAGGAGGTTACAATCCTGCAGATTACTAACTGTGATCTGGGAAGAATATGAATTAGAATTGCATTGTTGACATTTATAAAACCATGGTTAGAGTGAATGTAGACATGTTCGATTGGAACTCTTCAAAGAGGAAGCACAAGAGAAATCTTTAAGATGGATCTGGACAAGATACTGAGGAAGTCAGGGTGATTGGTACTAAGTAATTTGCCTAAAACTAGACTGGAAAATATGTGAAGGCAGAAATTATGTCTGTTTGGTTCACAATGGATCACCAAGGACTAACAGAGTATCTGAAAAATAGTAGCCAATCAAAAAATTTTTTAAAAAAAGTAAATGAGTGTAGCAAAGATTTTCAGTATCTGTTGTATACAGGTCTTGTTTTCACAATGTTTAGTATGACTGTCACTGAGGAGTACGTATTTAGACTACACGATGTAACAAGTATTAAGAAATAAGCATGGAATACTATTAAGATAGGATGTCTAAAACTTCAGGGATCTAGAAAGCTTCTTGAAGGAAGAAATACTTGAGCTGAGTTTTTAAGAAAGAAGGGAAGGAAAGCCAATGAGACACAGCATGTGTTAAATTCTTGTGGGATGAAATGAACATTTTGCATTTGAGGAACCCAAAATGGTACAGTTTAGCTGGAGAGAAGAATGGGTTACCATGATGATAATGATGGTAGGTGAGGCAATAAGGAAGATCCAGAATTTGAAGGACATGTACATGCTATGCTAAAATTTGGGTTTTATTCTAAAACTAGAGATCACTAAAATATTTTAAGCAGGGAATGACAGGATTAGATCTGCCTTTCGAAGATGACTCAGACATTGGTGGTAGTAGAAGGCCAGGGAAGAGTAGAGGTGGGAAGCTTTAAGCTAAGACATGTATGAAGGTAATGGACTAGATATAAAAGATGTTACTGAGAAAGGGACTGAAGGAGGGAGCTGAGTGAAGGAAAGGTATTAGAATGACTGCCAGTCCTCAGGCTTGGATGTGGTGCCACTTAACATGACAGGCAATAGAAGAGGAGAGTTTGTTTTTTTGAAGTTCGGTGGGAAAGAAAAAGAAGAATTATAAATCCAGTCTTTACTTAAGCTTGACATATCAGTGGGATATATAAATGTGTATGTTCCTCTTCTTTTGATGCCAAAGTAATGGAGGTCAGCCACACCCTCTCACTAAATGCTTCTTGGTGTATACTGGTCTTGAGGCACCATAGTATTTCTCAATTTTTTATGTGCTATGAGGCCCCTCAAAAAGGAACAGGATTGAATAAGCAGGTTGTATACTGGCTGCTATAAAATGGAGAAATAGTACTTAATAATGCTGTGCTCTCGGACCTCATTTCGTATATAACTAAAACACGGCAGCACAGGTAACAAGTCCAATCCTCTCTCCATTAAATAATAACAGTAAAGCAGACATGATAAAATAAGATGTACTACTTAATTTCTCTGAAATTACACTATGAGTGGTCGTATATATTCCATAATGAAAACTTAATTGGTAGTAGGGAAGAAAAATATTTCAAATGCAGTCAATTTTATATGTGATTTTCCTACATAGCTGTAATTAATTAATCTTTCTTCCTTATTATGTTGTCAAATATTATTCTTTTCCTATTTTTTAACCAAATGGTTATTAGCTACATTATCATTTAGAAACTTACCAGTTCATTAAGGGCTTTTCCTGGCAACCTAAGCACATGAAAACACACTTGTGTTTTACATGTACATTATATTCACTCAAACAATCCAGGAAAACATTTTTAGCCATTCATCTATGATTGTAAGTTGTATTCACAATGCTCTGATTTTCTACTTCCATCAAAAGATTCTTCTAAAAATGACAGTATTTGTGAGCTCATTCACTTCTACAACATCAAATTGTTAGTCTTACCAGTCTCCTTCAAAGTTTTCTTTCTCCCTCTGCTCACTGCCAAGATCTAAAATTTTTCATCTTCCCCTCTCCCAACAGAAAAAAACAATCGCTCCTGCTCCCCTCCCAAATTCCCCAAATACAACCCACCCCAGAATAGGAAAGAAGGGAGGCAAATTGGAACAAGTTGTGACGTGCGACCGGGAGCACAGAATTGGGACCAAAGCCCGGAGACAGGGAATCAGTCGCCACGTCCGGAAGGATCTGGGCTACTTGCCAAAAGGGAATGTCCCCAAAGCCCCGAGAACTGACTGGTGCTAAGAAACCAGAGAAAAGAGCGAGTGACAGGCCCGACCCTCTGGGACTGCCTGAGACACGCAAGGAATGCAAAAGAAACGTCAGGAATCCGAGACCGGCTGCGGCCGGCCAGAGCGATCAGCCAGGTTAAAACCCAGCTCCTAAGGCCGACTCGCCGCTGAGACCCTTGGGTGGGGAACGACGCTAGGGGCTGACTGAGCGAGGGAAACGGCTTGCTGGAAACGCAGAAGCCGACTTTCTAAGGTCGGAGTCGGCGGCCCAGGTCCCGGGCCCCTCCGCCAGACACCCACAGCGAGTCTGAGGGCGGGCCTAGGGGCGGGGCCGGAGCTCCTTCCCCGCCTCTAACGGCAACCCTGACTGCGTCCTCAGTACGCCTGCGTAGGGTGAGGCCGGACTCTATTTGGCTACTGGGCGAGCGGCGGCAGCCGGCGTTCTCTACCCGGCATGCTGTGCGGGAGCGGCAGCCCTACGTCTATCCCCTCCCCAACCCTGCCCCCTCTCTCCCCTCCCGCCGCGGCCCCCCCTTCCCCTAAAGTGAGTGAGTGAGACGGGCAGATGGAGGAGGGACTGTAATGGCGGCAGCCGGCAGCTCCCTGCTCTGACCCACGGCAGGCATACAGCAACGACCCCCTCCCCGCCCCTCTCCCAGACGGCCTCCGCCCCGCCGCCAGCGCGGGGCCACCCTCCCCGGCCCTTCCCCCAGCCGTCGGCGTCTCGCCCTGCGCCCCGGCCGGGGCCCCACACACAATGGACGAGCTCGCCG
The DNA here is from genome assembly GCF_048564905.1 of Vicugna pacos. NCBI lineage: Eukaryota > Metazoa > Chordata > Mammalia > Artiodactyla > Camelidae > Vicugna > Vicugna pacos. The sequence continues at coordinate 38,923,173 of NC_132992.1, read as the reverse complement.
GAGGCGGTGGTGGCGGCCCGGGGATGGCGGCCCCTCCACGGCAGCAGCAGGGACCTGGGGGGAACATGAGCCTTTCGCCAGTGGGGAATGGAGCGGCGAGCGGCGGGGGTCCTCCGGCCGCCGAGGGAGCGGGTCCCGCGGCAGGCCCCGAGCTGTCCCGGCCGCAGCAGTACACTATCCCGGGCATCCTGCACTACATCCAGCACGAGTGGGCTCGGTTCGAGATGGAACGGGCGCACTGGGAGGTGGAGCGGGCCGAACTGCAGGTACCTCGCTGGGGTCGGTGTGCGGGACGGCTGCTGCGGCGGGGTTCCCCCGCCGGGGGGGGTGGGGCTGGGACTCCCCTCAGTCGGACTTGAGGCCTTGGGAGGCCGAGAGGAACCTACCTGTGAGGCTCGGGGGGCGATGTACCTGGCGACGGCTCTTCCTAGAGTCCCCCTCCCCCTTTCCCGCAGAAGCTTGTTACCCAGCCCTCACTAGCTGCGCGGTGCGGGCTTCCTTGGGGCAGCCATTTTGGCTTTTAGTATGGCGTCTGCGGGGGCTCCTCCGGAGGCGGCCTGCCGGGGCCTCCGGGGCTTGGGGCCGAGTTCCTCTGTGGGAGAGTCCGGCGTGGGGCTAATGGGCCCTGAGCTTGCTCTTGTTTGTACCTCTTGAGATGCGCAACGCGAGGAGAGAGACTGGGATGGGCATTTTACCACCTTTTCCCCGGTCACCCCCCTTTCGGATTTGGCATGTCTGCCCCCCCCCCCGGAGTTGGTAGCCCTTACTCTTTGACAGCCACGCTTCTTTCCAGGGCTGCTACGGAGCACAACGGCTTGCGGCTGACCTGTGAAGTTTTCATTTCCTATCGCCAACTCTAAGTACATTCTTACCTGGGATGCTGCCTTAGTCACTTAGATTGCCTTTGAGTTCTTCCTTAGTGACTAACTCATCAACGCTTCTCTATACGGAATTCTTTTTAGAGTACCCTTCCTCAGACGTCCCTCTCCGCCATTCCCTTATTTACCCATATAAAGCCAAAGCAGACTATCTGTGCTGTGTTTATGAAACGACCAAGAAAAGATTTAATATTAGCTTGAAGTAAAACGTACTTTTCTGATATTACTAACTCACGCAGGGGAAGCAGAGTTAAATGTCTTCGGGATCCTTCAGAATTGAGCCGGACTCGATCTTAAGGTGAAACTTGTGATAGGTTGGTTTACCTAACTTTTGGAAGGTGTTGGTAGTTTAAGGGCTTATGTATTGGAATTCTGAATGGCTATATCTTTTTAAGAAGATTGTTTAACTCTTGGGTGTTTGTGTTTATTTTTAAATCCCTTTCCAAGGCAAATTTAGGCTTAGAAGAAAAAAAAGCTTGCATCTAAATAGTGCTGCACCTGTTTTTCAAACTGGTATATATTTAGAGTGTAAGTAGTAGTGTTCGCTGACATACATGTCATATATGCCTAGGTTGAATGGTTAGGAAAATGTAGTGTTGAAAGAAGGAAGATTGGATTAGCTTAAAAAGGGTGTCCTCAAACACATACATATATATGTATTCCTTCAGTTTGATTTTGAACTAGTCGACTTTTATTTGACTCTACAAAGTGGGGTAAAGTTAAATTTTCAAAAAGTAAGAAAACATGTATTTTGACACTTTATCAAGTCTTGAAAAATTAATTATAAATTAACACCTGTTAGTCAATTCAGTGTTTTAGAATTGTTCTTTGATATTCTGTTGGGTTTTTTAAAATACAACTTTTAAAAAGCTTAAGTCAAAACTGTTGTTTCTTTTCACTTACATATATAAGTGAATATCTGGGATTTATAGAGTTCTGTACATAACTTTCTACTACACCATATCCAAAGCTAATATTCTGTGTGAGGCACTTATTTTTTAAAATTGCATTTATAAATGCATTGGTACTTAGGCTCATCTAAATAAGACTTCACCAGTCTCTGATACAGTGCCTTTGTACTGTTGTAGGAAAGCTTGAATTTAAACACTTTTCAAGTTAGCAAAAGTTAGTCATTCATAAGCTTCACTGTTGTAAGTAGTTGAAACATGTCTGTCTTGTGTCTAAATCTGTAAAATCTATACAAAAGTGAGGTCTGTGTATATTGTCTGCCCTAGCCCTTGATTTCCCTTCAGTTTTCTTCTTGGGAATAACAAGAGTCTTTTAAGAAAGATTCATTTTCTTGCTTGTTTTCAGTTTACCTGCAACTGGCATACTCTGATACAGCCATTCTAAACTTTTTTTGGTATGCTTATTTTGAAGAAGTTTTATGGTTCTACTGTTCATTTTTTCCAGAGATTTTAATTATTTCACACTGATTCTTTTAGAATGACATGTTCATGATTGTGTTTGTGTTTTTGTTCTATATGTTTCTCTAAAATGTTTTATTAGGAGAATTAATAGGGTTTCAGGTTTGCTTGTGGAATACTGAATTTGCTTTTGGTGCCTTCAGTCTTCAGTAAGAACGCTTGTGAGATACACATTTTAATGTTGGATAAAAAGTTTATTGGGGGATTTGAGTGAAGCATGAATGGATTTAAACTATAAACTTAAACTTATTTTTAAGAAACATCGTAGAAGAACTTGAATATCATTATTGTATACAGCCTTGGGTATACTGTGTATCTATACATACATTTGAAGTATTCAGTATTAAAATTATTCAGTAATGAATACAAAGAGGCTAAGGTATACCTTACTTTGATGTAAAATTTCAATGTGGAATTATATTTTTCCTGGCTTTGGAAAGGATTTTAAATAGGAACTTTGCAGTTTGGTTCTCTTCTCTGTTAAAGAAATTTTGGGTAAAGATCTTTCTTAGAAACTTGGAACTAAACCAAAAGATCGTGTCTTAAAGCTGTTTTATCTTTATGATAGTTCCTTACCTTGGACTCAGGTAAAGCTTTGTTAATAAGGCTCTAGGACAGTGATTCCTAAATGAGAGTGCTAGTCGTAATTATTTGTAAAACTATTAAAAATGTGCAGGCCTCTGCCTCATCCTCAAGACATTTGGGTTGATTTGGTCTAGGACTTGGAAGAAAAAATGGACTATTTGTGGGATTTGGGCAATTTACATTATTTAAAAATTGTAACTACCATTTCATCAGCCATACAACCTTATGAGGTGGGTATCATCCCTCTTTTACAGATGAGGAGACACTTACACAGATTAAATAACTCTGCCAGCTATAAAGTATTGCAGCTGAGATTTGAACCCAAGGTTTGTCTGAATCCAAAGCCTATAATCTTACTACCACTCTTGAAACCATTGTGTTGTATTGCCGTCTTGGCATTTTTTTTTTTTTGTAGAAATGGAATCTGACTTGTAATTCTTTGTCTACCATTTTGTGGCATACGCTACTTCAGTACATTTCCAATAAGTTTTATTGAGCCTCCATGATGTGCCAGGTGTAGTTTAGGTATATTGCAAATATGTGCTTTAATTTTTTTTCTGTAGTAAATATTTAATAAATGCACTTATGTATATACGAAATGCTTGTTTGCCAACTATAAAAATACGATACAGGTAATATATAGAAAATATGACGTTGTAGGGGAGGGTATAACTCAGTGATACAGTGCTTTCTTAGCATGCATGAAGTCCTGGGTTCAATCCCCAGTACCTCCATTAAAATAAATGAATAAATACATAAATATATAAAGAAACCTAATTACCCCCCCAGAACAACCAAAAAACAAGAAAATACAGTCCTGTAGTTTGTATCCCAAAACTTTAAGTCTCCAACAGATATGAACTTTTAATTAGTGTTTGTGTTTTGCACACTCTGGCATATAGATCTGTCATAATGTGACAGATATTGCCACCTAAAGATAAGTTTATAAGAGATACTTCTCTAAGACGTAAGTTGATCTCTTCATTTTTAATGGGGGAGCCTTTTTTTAATTTGCATTCCTTTTATTGAAGTATAGTCAGTTTACAGTGTTGTGTCAATTTCTGGTGTACAACATAATGTTTCAGTCATACATATACATATATTTGTTTTCATATTCTTTTTCTTTTTTTTTTACATTTTTTATTGATTCATAATCATTTTACAGTGTTGTGTCAAATTCCAGTGTTCAGCACAATTTTTCAGTCATTCATGCATATTCTTTTTCTTTATAGGTTACCACAGGATATTGAATATAGTTCTTAATGGGAAACAACTTAAACTGTTTCCCTTATAATCTTTTATTGCCAGGGTAGTCTAGAATACTGATTTGGAAATCCTGGTTCCTTTTCTGTTACAAGATTTTTATAAACCTACTATGAAATTACAAAAAATAAGAACAGTATAGAATTTTTTCATAAAGTTATTCCTTTTATCCTGAGAGTTTTAGCCTTTGCAACTTTTGCTGTTACGCAGTTTTCCTATTTTATATCATGGTGACTGTAGAGTAAATTTTTTAATTTGAGTCTATAGTCTTATGTCATATTCTCCCTGTTTCTTTTTGAAGTTCTTGAAAACAATTTAGGGACCACTAATTTGGATTTCTCTTCTCCATTTACCCCTTAATCCTGCTGTATAGTCTGCTTTTTTTTTGCCCTTCTCTCTCCTTACACCTATCCGAACACTTTGTAGAACAGTTTTTTTTCTTGGTGGTTGACCTTCAAATTGCCAAATCTTGAGGCATTACAGAGCATGTGCACTTAACTAACACTATTGACAATTTCTTCCCCAAAATTCTTTTCTTTGGCCTCCACTCTATAATTCCTTATTTTTCCTTTGGTCACCTTACCGTTTTTCTTCATGTTTCCTTTCCTTTGTTCTTAGTTATTGTTACTTGGAGTTCTAGTTCTCTTGTTTTCACTGTATATTTCATATACAGTGTTAATTGTTTGCTAAGTGTTATTCCAGTGCTTCAATATTTAGTCCTTTAATCCAAAAAAAATTATTTAAAAAAAGTTAGTTTGGCATGATTGATTTCTTTTGTTGTTGAGTGTGTGTGTTTGTTTGTTTTTAAAACACTAGAATAACGAGGCTCAGAGGTTAAGTAATCTGTCCAAGATCATTTAACTAGGAGTAGCTGAGCTGGGACTTAAACCTGGGCAGGCTGCCTCTAGAGGCCACGTTCTTAGTCACTGCTGTATCTTTGACTTCCACATATCTCAGACATATTTCTAACTTCCTGTTTAACTTTTCTGCTTCAAATTCAGTACATCCACTTTTCAGTTCATCTCAAATGTCTGCTGTTTCTCCCCACAAAACACACTTAATTTGCTCATTCTCCTTTATTCCCTGTTATTGTTAGTATTTATCATCATCCTTCTCATCAGTAGATGCTAAAGAGATTAGTGGATCCTTCTAAATATGTTGTCTTTGAGTTTTATTGATTCTAGTGTAAGTATTCAGTGAATATATTTGACTGTTACTTTGTGCTAAGTATATAAATACTGGGTATATAAAAGATGTATGAAACAACCACCTTGCCCTGGAGGAGCTTGTACTCTAGAAATAATAAAATATGATATATTAGAAATTAAAAGGATGCTGAGAAAATAAATGGTGATGGGAAACCTATGTAGATAGTGAGCTTTCAGATAAATAGCTAAGCAATTATTGAGCAGTTTATATATGCCAAGAATTGTTTTAAGTTCTTAATGCATATATTAGCTCATTTAATTTTTATAAAGTTCCTGAGGCAGGTAAGTATACTTTTAGATCTGAAGTATGATTACCTAACCATAGGTATTCCAGTTGAAAAGAAGAGCATTAGAAGTTGCAAAGCAGGAAAGAACTTTGTTGGAAGTGTGAACTGGACTGTAGTGATTCAAAGGGCTATCTAATATAGATAGCCTCAGTATCCTAAAATATGTTTTCATTCAGTGATTACTAATTTGGGGGGATTATAGTCTCCTTTGCATATATAATAAATATTATAAGAATAGAGGAATAACCTCTTCTAGTTAAAAAACAGAAATTTTTTTGGCCTAGAATGTCCCTGACGCCTAACTATTGACCTAAGGAAATAACCCTGATTTAAGCTGTGCTTTTCATTTCTTTACTACCACTGTTTTAGTTTCTGATGCTACTCCTGCCTGAATTCTCTGGAATAAATAATGTGATGGTTTCCCTCATCCATGCCCCTCTCTTAACAGTATATATCTAAAAACGATAAGGGCTTTAAAAGACAGCTTTGTAGTTGTATACCAAATTATTAAGACAAATGGACAATTTCTTAGTTATTATCAAATATTCATTGTTCAGATTTCTAATTTTATCAGTTATCTTTGAATGTTTGAATCAGGATCCTAATAACACATTGTAATTAGAACCCTCTCCATCTTTCTTTCCTTTTCCTTGCCACTTTTTTATTGATGAAATAAGGTCTTTGGTTCTATAAAGGTTTGCAAAGTCTTTGTTTTGCTTAGTGCTTTCCTGTAGTATAGTTTAATGTGTTCTTTTGTCCTGTTTGCTTTCCCTATAATTTGGTTAGTTGAATCTAGGGGCTTGATCTAAATTGGTTTATTATCTCTTTTGGGGTGGAGAGGCAAGACTACTGCACAGGTGGTGAAGAGGTCTTTCATGGGAAGGCACACTGTGGTTGTCTTTCCTGATGTTAGCATCTGTTGATGTACGTAGGAATATTCATCCATTAGGACCACCCTTGGTTTTTTAAAAAAGTTAAGAAATTGAGATATAATTCACATAGCATAGAATTCACCCCTTTAAAGTGTACAGTTGTCCCTCAGCATCCGTGGGAGGATTGGTTCCAGGATGTCGACCCTCTCCCATACCAAAACCCCTGAATACTTAAGTCCCTTATATAAAATGGAGTAGTATTTGCATGTAACCTATTCACATTCTTCCATATACTTTAAATCATCTCTAGATTACTTATAATACCTAATATAATGTAAATACTTGTAAATATAATATAAATGCTATATAGATAGTTGGCAGCACATGCAAATTCAAGTTTTGCTTTTTGGAACTTTCTGGAATTTTTTTTCCATATATTTTTAATGCATGGTCGGTTGAATCCATGGATGCAGAACCTGTGGAAACAGAGGGTTGACTGTACATTTCTGTGGTTTTTAGTATATTATGTTGGGTAGTCATCATCAGTGTCTAATCTCAAAACATTTTCATCACTTACAGAGGAACCCTGTTTAACCTATTAGCAGTTAGTCTCAATTCCCCCTATTCCTTGGCAACCACTACTTTCTTCTCTGATAGAAAGAATAATCTTTCTATGTCTGGGTTTGCATATTCTAGACAGTTCATATAAATGAAATCATATAATGTGTGGCTTTTGGTGACTGGCTCTTTCACTTAAGATACTGTTTTCAGGGTTCATCCATGTTGTAGCATGTAACAGTACTTTATTCCTTATTATGGCTGAATAATACTCTATTGTATGGATATACTACATTTTGTGTGCCTGTCAGTTAGTGGATATGTGGGTGTTTCTACTTTTGGCTATCATGCTGTTATTAACATTTATGCACAAGTTTTTGTATGAATAGATGTTTTCAGTTCTCCCAGGTATACACCTAGGAGTGCAATTGCTGGGTCATGTTCAACTTTTTGAGGAACACGCTAAGCTGTTTTCTAAAGTGACTGTACCATTTTACTTTCCCACCAGCAATGCAGGAGGATTCCAGGGTCACCATTACTTTTTTTTGACTTTGAAATGTGTTTTTATTATTAAATTTTTTTTTGTAAAATGCACTTCCTTCAAATTTATTATTTTTTATTGCAAATGTGTTTTCTACCCCGCCATAGACTTTATTTTTTAGAGCAATTTTTATAGTAAAATATTATAGTAAAATTGAAAGTACAGACAGTTCCCAAATTACCCCTCCCCCATCAAAGCCTCCCCCACCATCAAGAGCTCCACTAGTGTGGTACATTTGTTATAGCTGATAAACCAACACTGACCCATCTTTATCAACCATAGTCCATGATTTACATTAGGGTTCACTCTGTCTTATACATTCTTTGGGATTTGACAAATATGTAATGACATGTATCCAACTTTATAGTAAGCAGTGTTTTCACTGCCTTAAAAATTAACTGTGCTCCACCTATTCCTTCCTCCCTTGTCTAAACCCCTGGCAACTAACTGATCTTTTTACTGCTTTCTATAGTTTGCTTTTTCCAGGATATCACCTCATTGGATGCATACAGTATGTAGCCTTTTCAGACTGGCTTCTTTGACACAGTAATGTGCATGTAAGTTTCCTCCTTAAATGTCTTTTTGTGACTTGATCTATCTTTTCTTTTTAGTGTTGAATAATATTCCAATGTATATATGTAACAGTTTATTTGTCCTCTTACCTTTTGAAGAACATCTTTGTTGCTTCCAGATTTTGGCAGTAATGAGTAAATGTTGACGTTTGGGTTTTTATGTGCATGTAAGTTCAAGTAACGTAGGTAAATACCAAGGAGCTTGACTGCTGGATTGTATAAGAGTATCTTTAGTTTTTAAGAAACTGCCAGTCTTCCACAGTGGCTGTACCTTTGCATTCCCACCAACTATGAATGACAGTTCTTGTTGCTCCACATGCTTGTCAGCATTTGATGTTGTCAGTATTCTGAATTTTAGCTGTTCTGATAGGTGTGTAGTGATACGTTGTTTTAATTTGCAATCCCTGATGGTATATAACATTGAGAGTCTTAATTGCCACCTGTGTTTCTTCTTTGGTGAGGTGTCTGTTCAGAGCTGTTGCCCATTTTAAATTGCATTCTCTGTTTTCTCCCTCTTGACATTTACTTTGGTTTTGGATGGAATGAAGTTGGGCATTGTTTCACTTCATGTATGAGTAATTGTTCAGTAAATGGCAGTCATATTATTACTTATAACACTTACATATTTACCTTATAAGGTACTTTAGTGACTTGACTTAAAAGGAATGGCTAATTGTAATACCACCTTGCCTTTGGCTGTCCTTCCAGGAGATATTTGTAAAGTCTCTAACTATAAGGGACTGAGACCTGTTTGATAATCATAATCACCTGGGATGCTTTGATCGTACAGATTTCCACAGTTTATCCCTGGCCATTGTGATTCAGTAGTCCGAAGTGGAAATGTGTAGCTGGTGATCCTGATTATCAACCAGGTTTGGGAACTTGCATGATCAGACTTTTAATGATTTGGTATAATCCAGTTCTTCAGCCTCTTTCCCTTCATCATCCTCATTCCTCCTGTTGATATTTTAAATTTAAGAAATTTATCACTCTCTTCTTTGCATTCACAATGTATGCTTAAAATTGTTGCACGTTTCTTATTTTCACTTTCTGCTTTCCAGTACATTAAAGCTATTTGTTAACAGGAACTTACTGGTTTTGAATATGCTACAAATTTTTGTTGGATTCAATTGAAACATGCTGTGGTGTTTGATCACATAGATGAAAGCATTACATGTCCATAGAAAAACTATTAATAACAACCTGTAAACATTTAATGAGTGCTTTCTGTAGGTTTAGAATCATTCTGGTTTTCATACAATCCATAAATTATAGATAACAGTTACTTCCATTTTAGGCAGAAGGAAACATGGACAAGAGGTTAAATGACTTGCTGAACAGAATGCAGTAAATAAGTAATGAAGCTAGGTACTGCTGAATTGCTTTTGACTAATATTTTATGCCATCTTAAGGTGATACCAGTACCTGGTGTTCATTGGGACAAATGACTCATGAATAGGCTCAGTGTGACAAGATTTAAAAGGCTGTTTATAACTGAAGCAGTTATAATGTGTAGTGAAATTTTGAATCATCTTCAGATAACTTGTGTAAAAAAGTTTTAAAAATTCTAATTAAAAATTTTTCAAACTATTTTTTGAATAGGTAATGCATGGTTCAAAATTAAATCTTGTGTTCACCTTGAGCCTGGGCACCCTTAGTCCTACATTAGTAACCACTTTTATTAATACTATAGGTATCCCTCCAGCGTTCCTTTGTGCAGACAGATGTAAACAGATATATATACTTACTTTCTTCCCTTTTCTGGTACAACAGTTTGTAAACTGTGTACTCTGTTTTTCACTTTGCTTTTTCATTTAACATTCCTTGGAGATCATTTTAAGTCTGTTAATAGAGAACAGTCCCACTTTTTTAACAGCTGCAAGGTATTCTATTATTTGGACATGCCATCACTGATTTAACTACTTCACTATTGCTGGATGATTGTGTTAAATTTTCACAAAACATTTTAACTGTGTTCTTAAATGGGTGAGCATTCAGCCTTCTGCCTCAAAATAAACTTTTGTACTGCTTTTTTGATTTGTAGGATTGTTACTGGTATTTGTAAAAATTTTTTAAATTTATGTTATGCTTTGTTATTTCATGGCTTGCATTTAAATCTGAATTTAAATTAGAGGTCACAGATGTTTTAGCTTTGAAAGTTGTTAGTTAACCAGGACTTGGTTCCATTTAAGCTGTCTCTTACTGAAATCCTGAAGAGTGGAGGAGAAAGACAAAAAAATGAAATAGAAAAATAGAGGGGTATAGGGTACATGGAAAGAGGAATAAAGACAGTGGTAGAGAAACACTGGATGAGTGTAATAATATGCCACCAACAGTTGTTTCAGATAATAGAAATATTTCACAGCGGCTAGACTAACATTTGTTTTGTTGCTTTTCCCCAAAACTTTAAAAAGTGGATCAGACTTTTATAAAGGCTTTTATTTTTAAAAAGGGCGATAGTGGGGATAGAGATCCTAGAAAGTCTGTAATTATGAAACTTTATATTGCATATGTCACTGCACCCTGGTCATTTTCTTTCTAATATTTAATGTAATTTGTAATTTTAAGCTTATTTGTTTATTCTCTCCACACCACCCTTTAAGATTGATAGTAAGCTTTTTGAGAGGAGGAGCCTATCTTTTTTAAAACTCACGTGTACCCAGTGTGACAGTAGAGAGTCTGGCACATAAATGCCAGAATAAACCATTAGTTTTTGGGACAACTGGAAATTTCTCAACTGGAAGTGTCCCCAGACATTTCCAAACACCCTCTGAGGGGGAGGCAGTACTAATTCTTTTGAAAAGTTATTGTAGTCCCAAGTCCTTAGGGGTGTTCAATTGATGATAGACCTTCTCGTATAAAACTTTTCTTCTGTCACCTGATTTTCTCTTTTTGGTCGATTTTCTGAAATATTTTCTTGAATTGCAAGGATGGTTCAACATAGGCAAATCAATCAATGTGATACACTACATCCACAAAAGAAAAGACAAAAACCACATGATCATCTCAATTGATACAGAAAAAGCATTTGATAAAATTAAGCACTCGTTTATGATAAAAACTCTAACCAAAGTGGGTATAGAGGGAACATTTCTCAACATAATAAAAGCTATTTATGACAAACCTACAGTCAGTATAACACTCAGTGATGAAATGTTGAAAACCTTCCCACTAAAATCGGGAACAAGAATGCCCACTCTTACTATTCAGCCATAAAAAACGACACCATAACACCATTTGCAGCAACATTGTCCCCGGAGAATGTCATTCTAAGTGAAGTAAGCCAGGAATAGAAAGAACAATACCATATGAGATCAGTCATATGTGGAATCTAAAAAAAAAAAAAAAAAATACAAAACAGAAACAGACTCATAGACATAGAATACAAAATTGCGGTTGCCAAGGGGGCGGGAGGTGGGAAGAGAGAGTGGGATTTCAAAATTTGTAGCTACTGACAGGCATATGCAGAAGAGATAAACAAGATTATACGGTATAGCACAGGGAAATATGTACAAGATCTTGTGGTAGCTCACAGCATAACAAAAATGTGACAATGAATATATGTATGTTCATGTATAACTGAAAAATTGTGCTCTACACTGGAATTTGACACAACGTTGTAAAATGACTATAACTCAATAAAAAATGTTAAAAAAAAAAGAATGCCCACTCTCACCACTTCTATTCAACATAGTATTGTAAGTCCTAGCCATAGCAATTAGACAAGGAAAAGACATAAAAGGGATCCAAACTGGAAGAAGTAAAATTGTCATTATATATGGATGACATGTACTGTATATATAAAGCTCTGAAAACTCCACACAAAAACTATTAGAGCTGATAAAAAGAATCCTGCAAGGTAGCAGAATACAAAATTAACATACAGAAATCAGTGGCATTTCTTTACACCAACAATGAAATATCAGAATAGGAAAGTTAAAAAAAAAATCCCTTTTAAAATTGCATCCAAAAAAATAAAATACTTAGGAATAAATCTGACCAAGGAAGTGAAAGACTTATACATGGAGAGCTACAAAACATTGAGTAAGGAAATTAAAGATGGCTTAAAGAGTAGAAAGATATCTCATGTTCTTTGATTGGAGGAAGTGAAATGGCCATTATTAAAATGGCCATACTACCCAAAGCAATCTGCAGATTTAATGTGATCCCTATCAAATTACCCAGGAAATTTTTCACAGAACTAGAACAAATAATCCTAAAATTTATATGTAATCACAAAAGACCCAGAATTACCAAAGCAATACTGAAGAAGAAGAATGAAGCTAGAGGAATAACTCTCCCAGACATTTTGACTACAGAGCTCCAGTAATCAAAACAGCATGGTATTGGTACAAAAACAGACATATAGATGAATGAAACAGAATAGAGAGCCCAGAAATGAACCCACAAACTTCTGGTCAATTAATCTTTGACAAAGGAGGCAAGAACATAGAATGGAGTAAAGATAGTCTCTTTAGCAAATGGTGTTGGGATAACTGGACAGCTGCATGTAAATCAGTGAAGTTAGAATACTCCCTCACACCATACACAAAAACTCAAAATGGCTTAAAGACTGAAATATAAGACAAGATACTGTATACCTCTTAGAAGAAAACAGGCTAAACATTATCTGACATATATCTCAGCAGTGTTTTCCTGGGGCAGTCTACCCAGGCAATAGAAATAAACACAAAAATAAACAAATGGGACCTAATTAAACTTACAAGCTTTTGCATAGCAAAGGAAACCATAAGCAAAACCAAAAAGACAACCTATGGAAAGGGAGAAAATATTTGCAAAAGATGAGACTGATAGGGGTTTAATTTCCAGAATATATAAACAGCTCATATAACTTAATAAAAAATCAAACAACCCAATCCAAAAATGGGCAGAAGACCTAAAAAGCAGTTCTCCAATGAAGACACACAAATGGCCAATAAGCACATGAAAAACTTCTCAGAATCGCTAATTATCAGAGAAATGCAAATCAAAACTACAATGAGGTATCACCTCACACCAATCAGAATGACTGTCATTCAAAAGTCCACAAATGATAAATGCTGGAGAGGGTGTGGAGAAAAGGGAACCCTCTTAACACTGTTGGTGGGAATGTAGTTTGGTGCAGCCATTACGAAAAATAGTATGGAGATTCCTTGAAGGACTGAAAATAGACTTACCACATGATCCAGCAATCCCACTCCTGGGCATATATCCAGAGGGGACCTTAATTCAGAAAGATACATGCACCCCAATGTTCATAGCAGCACTATTTACAATAGCCGAGCCATGGAAACAACCTAAATGTCCGCCGACAGATGACTGGCTTAAGAAGTTGTGGTATATTTATACAATGGAATATTCTTACTCAGCCATAAAAAATAATAAAATAATGCCTTTTGTAGCAACATGGTTGGATCTGGAGATTGTCATTTTAAGTAAAGTAAGCCAGAAAGAGAAAGAAAAATACCATATCGTATCACTTATATGGGGAATCTTAAAAAAAAAAAAAAAAAGAACTTATTTACAAAACAGAAACAGACTCACAAATACAGAAAACAAAATTTCGGTTACTGGGGAGTTGACCGGTTACCGGGAAAGAGGGTGGGAAGGGGTAAATTGGGACTTTGAGATTTGCGGATACTAACTACTATATATAAAATAGATAAACAAGTTCATAGTGTTTAGCACAGGATATTGTATTCAATATCTTGTAGTAACTTATGTTTAAAAAGAATATGAAAATGAATATATGTATTTTCATGTATGACTGAAGCATCATTTTGTTATACACCAGAAATCGACACAACATTGTAAACTGACTATACTTCAATTAAAAAGTATATATATACATAGTGTGTGTATGTGTGTGGGCTTCCTCAGGGACAGTGTATTGCTATTGTGCCCCTATCCCGCACCGTTATATGTAGACTATACTTTCTTGTTTCTTTGCATGCTTCATAACTTTTTGTTGAAACTGGACAGTTTAAATAATGCAATGTGGCAACTGTAGAAATCAGATTCTCCCCTTTACCACAGACTATTTATTTTTGCTTTTAAGTAACTTTTTGATACTAATACTTATAAATCCTGGTTTTTGTTGTTGTATGTGGTCACTAAAGCCTCTGCTCAGTTAGTTTAGTGGTTAAAGTAATGAATAGGCATAGATTTCCTTGGATGCCTGGAACATGGACATGTCCAGTCTTTGCTAAAGGGCTCTATGTGTGTGTAGGCAGTGTACAATTCTATCTTAGCTATTTTTTCTTGCTTGTGCAAAGTCTAAAGGTTAGCCAGAGGAGAGTTTAGGGCTTTCCTTAGAATGTGTTGTACAGGTTATGTGTGAGTGTGACCTTCTAGATCCCAGGAGTATGTTGGAGCTTTCCAAAGCCCTCACTGACTTCTCATTTCCCAGCTTTTCCTTTTAAGCTTTTGATTACCCTATTGTTTGCCCCCAATATTGTTCATAGTCTCAGCAGCTGCAGTTTTTGACAATTGCCTCCTGATTGTTTCTGACCAGAGAAAAAGCTGTTTACTCTGAATGAGCAGAGTCAGGTCACATAAAGACAGCTTTGCTAGTAGAGACTTCCAAGGAACCATTAGAGATGTCAAAAAATGGTGGTTCTCTGGGATTGGGACTTTTAATAAGCTCCAGTCCTGTTTTGCCCCCTCTAGTGGCTGGTGATACTATGATTTCAGGCTGTTGGTTTTCATGGTTGCGTGGAACTGGAAAGGGTGGAATGGAAATAGGTCAGTAACACCACAAAGCTTGATGTTCTTACTGAAATTTAGCCAGATTACTTAAATTTTCTGTAATTTTCAGAGTTCTGAAAAAGTTGATTCTTAGAACTTTTGCCAGTTTTGCATTGCTTTTATGAAGAGAATTTCAGAGGTCTTTACTCTATAATCCTTGCTGATGAGAGTAACAGTTGCGCTTAACAAAGATATGTGAGTTCCTTCTCCAAACTCAAGGACTCAAGGAACCTGAGAATTGAGGATTTTCAGGTTAAGCAACCCATGTCCCCATCCTATTTTTTCAGGGTTCCAGTTTGTTCTCTTTTCCTATGCACCTTAACCCGTGTCATAGCAGACCTATCCAGATTGAGAGTTTAACTTTCTTTGGAGGCCTGCCAGGATTAAGTCCTGGCCCTTAACCTTTTGTGGCCTCTTGCTTTCAGGGATGAGTTTATCCTACCGAAGAACCTGGCTTTTTCACATACAGTTTTTATTTTCTGTTACTCACTTTCTTCTCTTGTTGTGTTTTACCAAGGGCTCAGTTAATTGCCTTTAGCAACAATAACCCAAATTCATCATTTTTATAATTGCTGTTTTCCTTTTATCTTTCAAATATCTGATACATTACACCTTATAACTTCAGGAATTGGCAAACTGTGGATTGTAGGCCAAACCCACTCTTGGGCCTCTCTGTTTTTGTTATGCCCTATTTGTAAAGAGTTGTAAAACAAAAACAACAAAGAAGAATATGAAATATACTACTGGTCCTTTAAAAAAAGTTTGCCAACATCTGCATTCCCTTCCACTGTAAAAGTACCTAATTTATCCACAGTGGAAATTTTAACAGTTGCACTCCCACTTTGTGCTGGGGTTCTGTTCTGTTCATCACCAGTGGTAGGCCGGCTGGGTGGCTACATGGATGGTGATTCAACTCCAGAACTTCATTTCAGAGCCTGCTTTCTTGGACCATTCTCATCACCAGTAGCTTCACATTAGGTTCCCTCGGGAAATTCTGATGAGCTTGCAGAAGTTTATTAAGAAATGTTCTTAGAATCAACATCTATAGAAGGAGTGGAAAGGAAGTGGAAGGGGTAAATTGGTCTGTAATGTAGTATAAACAAAAGCCACTATTGCCCCCTTGAGAAACTCTGAAGCTGGGTTAACTATCTGCAGAGTTTTCCAAAGTTGTGGCAAGGTGCTGGGCCCTTAGACCCCAGTTTTGATCAGTCACTTGATGAAAGCTGCTTAGGCATGCAGCTGCCTCTATGAGGCAATTCCTGAAAAGGCCTGACAGGTGAAGGCTTTTTTCCAGCAGCGCTTCCAGCAGCTCGACAGTAAATCCTTCATTTCTGAAGGGAGATCTGGGCGGCACATCAGTGTCTGCTACATACAGGTTCATGTGAGTTCTTTTAGTTACAATTTCTTTCTAAAATTTTTTTAATTGTAATTTTCTTTAATGAACAAGTTTTTCTCATGACAAAGCTGTATTCTCTCAAGCACTGTATGTTTTTACTTATAGTAGGTTGGGCAGTTTTTCCTAAGGCATTTTTGAAAAACTGAGCTATTTAGTTTTAATTTATGTAAATAATGAGTTAACCATTTTAATACCAGACATGTCATTATAGAACTCTGAAGTGCTAATCATAGGGATTGAAATTTGCAACTAGCAGATCTTAAAAAGACATCTAATTCATCCTCATTCGACAAATGAAGCTGAGAATGAGTAAACTAAGTGATAATAAAGCTAGTTAGTAACAAGTACAGATTAGAATGTAGGTCTCCAAACTTCCAACTAGAATCTTTTTATCAGTTCTCCTTACCTTAGTTTCTTAACAGTTTCTAAGAAGAGAGTGTTAGGGTTCTGAAACTAAGCAGGATTTTTTTATGACCTTTAAAATCACCTTGTTGCTCCTGGGAACAATAATAAACGATAAGCAGATGCTTCAGTGACAATAAGAACAATAATAATAAAGTCAACTTTTGGAGTATATCATTTTCATCACTTTTGAAATCATTTTGGACAGATGAATCTGATTTATTTTTAACCTTCCTGGAAGATGATTCCACAGTTAGCTTTGGAAACTTCTTCCTGATGACTGTGAATTATCAGATAATGGAAACTCTACACTGTTTATCTACAGTGAACATAGGATTTTCAAATGAGGTCTGAAAATGCTCCAGAATTTTAAAATTTAGTATTTTAATTTCAGTGGTAGATTATCTGGATCATCTGAGTCATGATTGAATACTGTCACTTGATGGTGGGGTTAGAATAGGCATTTGTATTTATTTTGGTGATACCAGATGATACTGTTACGATTGTTAAGGACTAATATTAAGGAAAATAATAGAAGTACTAGTCTTAGTGAATATGATGCTTTCGGGTTAAGACCAAATTTTTTTTAGCATGTGGAAGTAGTGTTTCTTAATAATGTGAAACAGAAAAAGCCATGTGCCTTAACATGAGGCATGTAGTAGTACAGACATTCCAAACTTGAAGCTTATGGTGGTGCAGTGGGTGCCGTTTTCATGCTGTGAGCAGAGATTTACATTCAGCAAAACTATGCCATTCATTTTTTTAGGTGTTCTTGTTAAATTGAATTTCATTTGGAAGTTTTGTATTTAGTTTTCAGCTTATTTGGCTATATGTAAGATTTGTATGCATAACGAGTTTACTTAAAGGTTTAAGTTTGCATAAGTTTAAATAATGTGAAGATTACAATTTTTGTGAATAGCTAGAAACTACAGGAACAGTTCTCCTTTTAAAGTAGTCTGTATAATACTGAAGTTTGAGAATCTCTGCCTACAGAGCTCTAAGTTAAAGAGGTTGATATTGGATTACCTAAAGGCATCTAAAGTAGTGAAAGTTGTAATGAATGTGCCTGCTGTGTTTAATGTGTGTGTAGGCAAGGAAGGAGGAAAGGGGAGATTTTTATGTAGAAGAGAAATATTATAAGTTACAATAATAGGATTTAGGTTTCTTCTGAATAAAGTGGTTGATGCCATTGACTACTGGGAGGAAGTTTTGGTCTTCAAAACTTCACTCTACTTCCCATGTTATATTGAATTCTTTTCAATGTGCTTAACTCTTGAAAAAAATTCTCTAGTGAGTCTTGTAATGAAAAAAATCTCCTAATTTGTTTTGTAAATTAAAATTGTAGCAGATTGCTATTTAGTAGAGCTTAGTTATTTATGATGGACTAGTCATGAGCTATGTGGTGAGATCTACTGTATAAATCTAATAGTTAATAAACCTCACCTGTCTTTGGTTCAGGTACAATTTGTTGTTTACTAACTTTGTTATATAATAGGGAAATATAAATGTGTATGAAAATAATTGTGATGAATTTAACTGAGTGTAAAAGTTTTACTGAGTGAGTCCTTACTCTTGAAAAGATAGTTCACTAATAGGACATTGTCAATGCAATTTTTATTATGATTGTCATCTGTCTAGGTATGTCATTAAATTTTCCATGGGTGTTTTTTGTTTTTTGGGTTTTTTTTTTCTCTTTTCTTTCTTCCCTCCCCACTCCCCTTTATTCCTGGCCTGCTAGTTGTCAGACTGTTCTAAAGGCTTGGGATATAACCATGAATTAAACAAATAACTCCTGCTCTCATGGAACTTAGGTTATTGTGGGGTCTGAGAGTACAAGGAGACAAGCAATAACATAAATTATTGAGAAACTATATGAATGAAAAAATAAATTGTTAAAAAGTGATAAGTATTGTGAAAAGAAAAAGTAGACAAGGATTAGAGAAATTGGGAATATATGGGGATGTGGAACAGTTTGTAATTTTTAAAAGGGTAGTTAGGATAGATCTCACTGAGAAGATGACATTTGAACAAAGATTTGATAAGGGAGTTACTTACGTGGATATATGAGGGAAGAACTCACTGGCATTGCAGTTAGTAGAAAGGCCTCAAGGCTAGTAGGTGCTTGATGTGTTCAGAAACTAGTAAGGTGACCAGTGAGGTGGAGATGGAGTGAAGTGTAGGGGGAGAGTAATGGGAAAGGAGATCTGAGATGCAAAAAGGACAAGACAATTAAAACTTTGTTGGCCACTATAAGCACTGAGGCTTTTATTCTGGATTAGATGGGTAGCCATTGCAGTTTTGAGCAGAAGTGACATGTCTGACTTTTGTTGGGGAGGAGTACACTGGCTGCCAAGTTGAGAATAGGGTGTGTGTGTGTGTGCATGCACGGGTGGGCCCTCATGCGTGTTTATATCTCCAGTGCTTATTAGAGAAGTGTGTTGTACTTAGACAAGTGCATATACAAAGTATAAATATAAGCTCTAAATTTCTCTTTAGCCAGGGACCAGAAGTTGGATTTTAATACTTTTGTTTTAACTAGTAACAGAGCTGTTCAAAGTTTGAAATTCAGCAGGCGGACAAATTTTATGGAAGGAAAAAATTATATTTTTATCACTGTGAGAAGAGAGAAGATAAATGAGTAGAGGGAATGTTAAGATTGATAGCAACATTTTTTTTTTTTTAATGGAGTTACTGGGGATTGAATCCAGGACCTTGTGCATGCTAAGCATGCACTCGGCCGCTGAGCTATTTTCCTCCCCCCAGCCCATAGCAACATAATTGATTTTAAAATTTATTTCCTTTAATTGTAGGGAACTATAGAAAAACCTGGAAAAGAAATGAAAATTACTTACTTCGCCACCTAGAGATAACCACTATTAATATTTTGGCATTGGGATATGTGTGTGTGTATGATGTTTTTAATATATTTTTGTCTGAACCTGTAAATTGAAGTGTAATATCCACTTATAAGTACTCCAATCATAAATATACAACTTAAGGAATTTTTGCAAATGTATATACCATTGTAACTACAACTCAAATCAAGATAGAGTATTACCAGTGTCCCAGATATGTGTATCTGGTTTTCACTTAATCCCTCCCCACAACCCCCTAGAAGTAACTACTATTCTGAATTCTGTCATTACAAATTATTTTTGTCACTTTTTACATTTTAACATTGTAATTTTACAGTAAGTACTTTTTGGTGTCTAGATTTTTTTATTTCACTCAGCATTATTTTTTCTATTCCTGTGTGCCTTTTTTCACTTATGTACAGTTCTTCTTGCTATTAAAGTTTTCTTGCTCTTAAGAAACATAACCAAATGGAACATGTGGACATGATTTGCACCCCCACCCCCCCAAAAATCTATAAAAATATATTAACAGGACACTTGGGAAATATGAATATGGACTGGCTATTTGATAGTATTAAAGAATTGTTCATTTTTTTTAGATGTGGTAATGGCATTTTGTCCATGTAAATAAAATATTCTCATATGTTAGCGATGTATACTGAAATATTTTGGGGTGAAATAAAATATCTGGGAATTGCATTAAAATACACCAGAAGGGGACAAAGAGGAAAAGGTGGGGAGATGAAACAAGATAATCTCGTATTGATACTCTCTGGAAAGCCAGGTAATTGGTACAAAGGACATGTGGGGTGGGTGTGTGTGTGGGGGTGGTGTCTGTGTCTGTCAGTGTGTTAGAAAAGTCTGTAACATAAAGTGTACCATTTTTCTAAGTGTATATAGTTCATTGATGTTAAGTGTATTCATTGTTGTTGAACCAGCCTCCAGAACTGTTTCATCTTGTAAACCTGAAACTCTATACCCATTAAACAATAGCACTCCATTTACCCTCCTCCAAACCCCTGACAACCACTGTTCTACTTTCTGTTTCTATGAGTTTGACTACTCTGGATACCTCATGTAGGTGGAATCATACATTATTTGTCTTCTTGTGACTGGCTTACTTGATTAGTATAATGTCCTCAAGGTATATCCAAGTAGCGTGTATCAGAACTTCCTTTTTTTTAAGGATGAATAATATTCCATGTGTGCATGTACGGCAGTTTATCTATCTATGATGGATGGACGCTTGTGTTGCTTCCACTTTATGGCTGTTGTGAATAGTGCTGCTATGAATATGGGTGCCCAAATATCTCTTCAAGACACTGCTTTCAGTTCTTTCAATTCTTTCAGATATATGCCTAGAATTGAAATTACTGTATCATGATAATTCTATTTTTAATTTTTTGAGGAACTACTATACGCTTTTCCATACCTGCATCATTTTGCATTCCTACCAACAGCAAGCACAAAAGGTTTCAATTTTTCTACATTGTTGTCAACACATTGTCTGGTTTTTTGTTTTTTTGTTATTTTTTGATAGTAGCCATTCTAATGTATGTGAGGTGATATCTCATTGTGGTTGTTTTGTTTTTGTTTTTGTGGTTTTTTTTTTTTTGAGTAAAATTAGATTTATTCAGAGAGATGCACACTCCATAGACAGAGTGCAGGCTGACTGAGAAGGCAAGAGAAAGGCCACGAGGTGCGGGATTGGGTGTTTAGTTTAAAGTAAAAGTAGATGCATGCTCCAGAGACAGAGTGAGAGCCATCTCCAAAGGTGAGAGAGTGACAGGCCTCATTGTGGTTTTGATTTGCATTTCCCTAATAATTTGTGGTATTGAGCATATTGTCATATGCTTATTTGCCATTTTATATCGTCTTTGGAGAAGTATGTATTCAGAAACTTTGCTCATTTTTTAAATTGGATTATTTGTTGCTGTTGTTGAACTTGTCCTATACTATCTATTCTCTTCACTTTTGTTGGAGGATATCCAGAAGGGGTCTTTTAGTGTTTATACATTACATTATATGTACTGATGTATTTCAAATACAGCTTTTTAGTGGTATTCTCTAATAAGCCCTGTCACAATATGGCTTCTGCTAACCTTTGACCTTTATCTCCCTTGTATTTCTTCTTCCTTTTCTCTCCCTCTCCTCATCCCTCCAGACATATATGTTCCAGTCATACTTTGTTTCTCTAAACTGGTAAAGTTAGTGTATCTCTTTCCTCTCCAGGCCTTCACACATGCAGTTCTCTCAGTATGGAATACTTCCTCTCCTGTTTGAACTGTCTTCTACTCCTCTTCAGTTTAAAGTTCAGCTGTCATTTACTCTGGGAAATCATCTTTGAGCCTGCAAGTATAAACTCCTCCTATGTGGTGAATTTCCTTAATCATAATATTTATTAAGCTGTATTACACATGCCTAGTCTACTTACTGTTGGCCTCCCATGTCCTCAGGTTCTGCATCCATGGATTCAATCAATCGTGCATGGAAAATACTAAGAAAAAAAATTTCCGGATAGTTCCAAAAAGCAAAACTTAAATTTCCATTGCTGGAAACTATTTATATTGTATTTAGAAGTATTTACATAGCATTTACATGGTATTAGGTAATATAAGTAATCTAGAGATAATTTAAAATGTAAGGAAGGGTGTATGTAGGTTATATGCAAATATTATGTTATTTTATATAAGGGACCTGGAACCAGACCCCTGCAAGATACTGAAGGGACGACTGTACTGTGTCTCTCACAGTAGACTAAGCTCTGAGAGTAGGGATTGTATTGGTCTAGTGTGTCATTGTATCCCCAGAGCCATAGGAGGCACTCAGTAAAAAGTTGTTGCTGTGAACACCAGTACCAGTATAATTTCAAAAAATTTTTTATATGTGTAGAGCATTCTGGGTATAATACAAAGTTGAACACAAGTTCTTCATAATAAAAGGAGAATGAGGTTTTTCTCTTACTTTGTCCTACTC
The DNA here is from genome assembly GCF_048564905.1 of Vicugna pacos. Taxonomy (NCBI): domain Eukaryota; kingdom Metazoa; phylum Chordata; class Mammalia; order Artiodactyla; family Camelidae; genus Vicugna; species Vicugna pacos. Next base: position 38,900,606 of record NC_132992.1, on the reverse strand, counting down.
CACATCACCTTTTAATAGTGAGAACTACAGCCTGTTAAAAGATGAACTAAGGCATACTAAAAAGTTTTTTTACAGTTTATTTGAGCAAATATCTATTCAAATTGAGCAGCACCAAAGCAGAAGTCATTAGGAGTACTTTGTCAACAGGAGCCTGAGGAGAAGAGGTGGAGGCAAAGCAAGGTTATTTGATTGGCTGTATCTTAGACAGTTGCTTTATTTGGGAAAGCCTACCTGTCTGTGATTGGTTGTCCTTAGGTTTTGACTTCTTAACCTTTAGGCATTTCAGGTTTAGGTTTTGGTTTGGTTATGCAGGCTACCGTGGCATTAAAGCCAACTCAGTCTAATGGCTTCCTTGTTTAATTTAACAAGGCTAAATGATGTGATCATATCGGGTCAAAGGCTGATGAAAATAGAGCCTAGGAATATTGCTAATTTGACCTTGAAGCAACTGATTAGATCGTGTTTACTGTCTTTCTCATATCAGTCAGGGGTAGGCTAACTCATTATCTTAATCCCAGTTCTTTCTTTTTCTAGAACTTTCACAGGTGGAATTTTCTGTGCAGTGTCAGTTTTAGGGAGACAGTTACGGTCACATTTTCTGGTGCTCTTTTTGTGTCCTTGTAGGTTGCAAGAGCAGCCCTCTCACCCCTTTAAAAAACTTAAATCTTCTCTGTCTCTCTGCCCCTGAAGACTGTTAAGAGTACTCTAACATTCTGGTTTGCTGTCACATTACTTATGTCTAGCTCTGGGTCATTGGGCCAGGATTTGTGTGTGTGTGAGTTTAAGTGCAGGAGTCTCTCTTGAGTTGATAGCCTCTTGCCCTAAGGCCACATTTCTGAATTGGAATAATACTGATGTTCTTATATTCTCAGCGCTTTATTTCTATTTCTTAGTGTAGCTTATCGTTATTGCCATCATTAAGTCTGTAATTGCACTGTCACTTCATTTCCTTTATTAATTTTTTCTTTTAAATGTCTAGATTCTAAAGAATAAATTTGTATTGTAACCCAGTTTTGCTTTTTTGTCACTATTCATTTATATGCTTTAATTTTTTGTATTATGGCTCAGCAGATTTCTACTTTGCATCATATGTATTTGTTTAATAAGTTTATTTGGTAAGATTAAGAGGTAAATAATGGCTAAAAATATGTTGTGGTGTTGGCAAAAATATGCAATAACTGAGTAAATATAAGAATTGGAATAAAGAAATAAACATAGAAAAGTTAATGTCCAGAGCAGCTTTGTGGGTTTGAGAAACACTGTACAAAATAAAAGTAAATTTGTAGTGTGTGTATTAAAATTAACGATTTTTTTTCTTCTTTTGAGAGTTTGTTTGTATTAACACATTCAAATAAATTAGCACAGTTCACTACTGAAAAAAAAAGCCATTGGTACCTTCAATTTAGGAGTGGGGCTATGTATCTCAGTTACCTCAAAGTAGGTGTGAGCCAGAATGAATGGTACTTTTTTCTGATTATTTCCCAGACTTGGGGAAACAATAACTTATTCAACACATATTTCACTGGCTCTGTGTGTTGTACAAAATGGAAAAAATAATTTGCAAGATGCTAGGGTAGTCCTGCAGGAAGATATAATAACGGTATGGACAAAGTTTTCAAGGAGATTACTTTCTGTGTAGTCTGGAAAATAAAAGAAATATAGGAATAGTGATACTAAGTAAAAAAGATTTATTGCCTTTTAGGCTAGGTATTCATTTTTAAATATATCCTGTCTAGTTATCTCTGTAATATTCAGATTCCTGGTAAATTTGTGGGTTCTTGAATGTGTTTTCAGCTAAATGCACATCATTTCTAAGCAAAACTTGAGACTGTCGCTCTAAGGAAAAATTCACCCCTGTGTGTCTCCTCCACTCTCAGTAATTTATTACTGCTTCACTTCTGACACCAGATGTTTGGGCTTTTCTACACAGTAAGCAGTTCTACGACACAAGCTGGGTATCCTACAGTTCTGATACTGTATACTTGGAGGTAGCATCAGGTCCCACAGATTGAGGGCTGAGTCTCACAAGATACCCTCTCCTCCCGTGCTCCTTCAAATGCTAATCACAAATCTGGTATCACCCTTGCTTTGGACCTTCTAGCTGTAAATCAGGTTTTCACTACTCCCTTCTCAAGTTTGATTGAATGCTAGAACAGCTCACAATTTATTACAAAGGCTGTAAAGGATACAAATAACAGCTAGATGAAGAGATACATGGGGTGAGTTTCGGGAAGGGTTTCGAGCACAGGAGCTTCTGTTCCCGTGGAGTTTGGGGTGTTCCTCCCTCCTGGCATGTGGATGTGTTCTTGTTCACCAACCAGGAAGCTCTCAGAACCCAATCCTTTTTGGTTTTCATTGAGACTTCATTTCGTTGGCATGATTGATTTAGTCCTTGGACATAGGTGACTGAACACAATCTCTGTCTCCCCTCCCCATAGATTGGGGAGTGGGACTGAAAGTTCCATCTCTCTAATCTTGGATGGTTCCTCTGGCAACTAGTTCTTATCCTTAGGGATGTTCCACAATTCCCCTTATTTACATATTCAGGTTTGGCTGAAAGGGGCTGTTACAGATAGGAAAGGACACCCTTATTGCTCTTACCACTTAAGAAATTCCAGGAATTTTAGGAGCTCTGTCCCTGGAACAGAGGAACTAAGATCAAATATATATTTCTTACTATAAATCACAGTATCATAGTCTCTTGCTGTTTATCCTAACCTGGTGAGTTAGGCTAGATAATACGAATATGCCTTTAGACACATTCCTGTTTAGCTGAGAACTTGAATTTTCTTAATTGTGTAGGACTCAGGGATGCCACCAGCCATTTTCAAAGCGGTATCTGCTGGCACTTGGCAGCTGCAACTTTATGGTCTCAAGGTCTCTTGTAATGATTACGTTTTTTTGTACTTTGTTAACAATAATAAGTGAGACAGCTCAAGCTATAAATTCCCAGCAGAAAGCCCTAGATTCTTTAGCCAAAACATTACTAGACAATAAAATTGCTTTAGATTAGATTTTAAGCAGGAAAAAGAGACATATCGTGGCCAGGAGCTCATTAGTATATGTTACTACTACATCAAAGTTAAAACCTACTTAGATAAAATTAGACAGCTGGCTACAAGAAGTCTCCCCAGAAGTGTTGAGTCCAGACTGGTTTTTGGGCTAGTCTCCTGAATTCCTCAGGGAATGAGATCTATTTTCCAAGTGTTATTAAAGCTTGGGTTTTCACTCTTCCTCCTAATTCTAATTGGGTCTGTTGCACCAAAACAATGTACCAAGGGACTAAGATCTTAATCATGCAAGGTTCAGTTCCAAGACTTTGAACTCGGGAATTATTTCCAACTCAGTGTTCATTTCCCAGATTGAAGCAGGACTATGCCCTATTTCAGCAGGAAGTGGCCAGAGCAGTTGTTGCCCCATTCCCTTAAAGATTTAGAGAAAGTTAAAACAGGAGTAGGGAATTGAAACTACCCCCTGCCAAAATTTATGATTAGTCTCTCTATTTAAAACTTTAGTCCCTTTCTTGTCCTGCCCCTATTCCCCTCAGGATTGAAGAGCATTAAAGAAAAGGGGAGATTAAAACTGAGCAGTACCCTTCAGGGTCTTCCTGGATACTAACCTCACTAACCAGGGGTACTAACAATTTCCCCTGTTTCTTGTTAATAGAAAAAAAATTTTTTTTTAGTCTCCTAGCCTTCCAAAGAGCAGACTGAAGCAGTTAATGAATGATTAGAATAATGGCGTCACTGGATTCCTAGTTCCTCCTGAAGGGTTAACAATCTGATGTACATCCACTGGTGGAGAGGTGGTGACTGTATGCTGAACTCAATCAGAAGAATGTCCACAAGCTCAGCAAGCACCCTGCAACTCTCACCTCTAGTGTTGCCTTTAAAAACCCTTACCTGAAAGCCATCAAGGAGTTCAGGTCATTTGAGCATGAGTTGCCTGTTCTCCTTTCTTGGTGCCCTGCAGTAAAAGCTGTACTTTTCTTGACCACAACCCAGTGTCGGTAGATGGGCTTTGCTGTGTGTGTTAGGTGAGTGGACCCTAGTTCATTTTGGTTACAGCAGTTTATAGTCTTTATCCCACTTTCTGAGCACTCATGTACTTTGTTGTGTTTGTTTGATTTTGTTATTACTGGAACTTGCATTGGGTAAGGTGTTAAGTAATTTGTGGTATATACATTTTAGTAACAACTTCTAGAACACATCTGGCCTAAAAGGTTTTGGCAAAGCAATGTGGACCCCTAATAGTGAAAATCATCCTACATAGCCAAGTCTGTGTTTTTCTCACATTAGTAATTTTAAGATTCACAATGAATTTATAAATAACTTATCTGATCATTATTGTTTTAATTGATTACTGAAAGTGTTTTGGCTTTTAAGAGAAAGAGTAATAAATTAATCTAAGCTGTTGATCTTGAAAATTTACTTGGAAAATTCTTTTTTTATTATTTTTAATTGCTTTTTTTAAATTGTAAAATCTGAAATATTTCTTGGGGGGTTAAAAAATGGTTTTAGGAAACAAACTAGTCTTGAGAACGTAAGTTTGCCCTCCAATAATAAGAAAAATATTTTTCCCTTTGATTATAGTATTGTGAAAGCCATTTTGCTGTTTGTGATAGTACAGTAATCTTTCACTTATTAAGTCAACATTCTCTTGTTCCTGGCTTCCACAGGAATCAGTCTTATCAGCAGAAAACAAATGAAATAATGCAAGCTGAAAGTCACTTACATAGAAGAAGCTTTTCCCACTTAGTTGTTTTTTTTTTAATTTATACCTAGCCATATTTGAAAAAGAATTTCGTTCTCTTCTCAAAGCTACATTAAGTAGCAATAAAATACATTAGACGTAGTGGAGTCCATTTATTATGACTTTCTAGTAGCCTAGTACAAAATAGAATGAGGAAAAAGGAAAGGTTGTTGCCAGTAGTGTAGAAAACAAGTTTGACCATGAGAGTGGGAGAACTTATTAAAAGTTGGTAGAAGGTTGAAGTATAGTAATTCTGATAGGAAATGACTGTGCAACTCAGGGGATGTGTCAATCTATTCTGCAGATTCTGAATCAGTGCTGTAATACAGTGTTACTGGCTTTTGCAGTATTTGCGATTTGCAGTGTTTTTTTAATGCAATATTTGAGTTTTATGAACTCGTTGATGTTACTTATAACAGATTTTTTAAAATGGTCAAGATGTCAGGAAACATGTTTTTAAAGGGTCCATTAAAATGGTTTGTAGTTCTATAACTCGGAGTGAGTGAACTTTCGGTATTTGTAGAAAAGGGGCTTACCTGGAGCTTGATGCTTTCAAATGCCACATAAATGAGAACTTACTGAGATACAGATTTGATAGTTAAAAATTGAAGATCTCTTAAGCTTTGAACCAACTATTGCCATGTAAAATTACATTGGGATTTTTTTTCACTTTTTATTTTCTTTTTTACATTGGGATTTTAGAGGATGGTTGTGGTATTTTTATTAAATTTTGTTGTAGACTCATAAATTGCAGGGATTAAAAATGAAATATAGATTTTATTTGCTTCTGGAAATCTTAGTATTTGTTGTTTTCTCTTTTCCTTGGAATTGTTAGTTACATTAAAAATTGGAACATGTTATTTTTATGGAGAGTCTTACAGGCTATTGCAGGCATACTCTTTTGTTTATTCTTGAAAAGACAGTACGTTTTGAATGTACCTTGCTAAGTGGGGAACTGACTGCTTGTATTACCGATGGTTATACAAAGATTTTTGTACAGTTCCTCAACACGCTGAATTATGAGGCTGTGTGAATGTGTGTGTGTGTGTAAACTCTAAGCTCCTTGATGTTTGTGATAATTAGTTATGTTTTGAAACTTCTATATGTTATGAATTTTTCTTGTATTTTACATTTTTAGAAAATGTCCATAGATCACCTGACTTTATAGTTACACCTTAGATTATTTGCAGCTGAACCTTACTTAACCCCAAATGTGTAAGTGCTTAGAATAGAGTCACCTGTATAATTTTAGTTGCCCATTAATGGCAGCGGGTACTAATATTTGTTGAGAGTCTACTATTTTAAATAATAGTGTTATGAAGTTATTATTAATTACTGTAATGTAATTTTGTATTTAGTTTGCTTCCAAATCTGAAGTATTTAACACTGACTTTGTTAATTCCTTGGATGTTAAAGTTTGCTCCTTAATGATGTAGTTTCTAAGTATTTCCCAGTTTTTCAGTAAGTTCTAAAGAATGTTTAAAAATCATTAAATAAAATTACCTATATTAGCGTTTGGATTCAGCTTAAATTTTGTTTAAAGTTAGGAATATCTTACAGTAAAACATTTTCAATAATCCTTTGTTTTAAGCAATATATTCTTCTTCTAGAAATACGGAAACAACAGTAGCTAAAATACTTCAGATTGATAGTATTAGCTGAATTGATGTTGAATGTTTTGCACTGGTGACCTCTAGTGGTCTTGCAGTTTAAAAAATTGTTCTGTCAATGTTAAGTAATTTTTTTAGATTCTCATGTGATAATCACATACTGATTGTTGAATAATTCAGGTGATAAAATATGGTCCCAGTGGGTACCGTTTATCTATATTCAGAGGAAAAAGTTATCTTAAAAATCAATAAGATTTTGTTCCTCTGAATTAAGTAAGATTGGTTGTGGAAACAAATTTGTAAAAGTTCATTTCTGCCTTACAGTGTGTTTATAGTAATTAATTCCAAGGTAATAATCTAGTCACTTCTATACTCTTGAAATCAAATAATTAAAAACATTAGGATTAGTTGACTTGGGCGAATTAAAAAATGAAAATTTATGGTTATTTTTAAAGTTTATCCTTTATTGAAGTTACTACATATTCCATTCTTGAACCTTTTTCTCCTCTTAACTAAAGGACCTAGGTCTTTGACCTTATCTTCACAGTAAAGATATACTTCTTAAGTCTAACTCTTAAGAGTGAAATTAATTTTTTAAGGATTTTAAAATTGTGAAATATAATTTATATTCAAAAGAAGTGTGTCAGATATAATTGCACAGGTTAGCTAGTTATTATAAAAAGAACAACCACATAGCACTCTTGGAGAGATCAAAAATTAGAGCACTGCCAGCACCCCAGAATCCTTAAAACTTGCCCCATCCAAATTATCACTGTCTCCTTCCCTCACAGGGGTGACCACTATCTTGACTTTTGTTTAATCTTTTCCTTGCTTTTCTTTTTTCATATGTTAAGTTTTTTTTTATATTTAAGCATGCATTTTTCAAATGTATTAGTTTAGTTTTGCCTGGTAGTGAACTTTATGTAACTGGATCATATAGAATTCTGTCTTTTGTGTCTTACTTTTTTCCTCAACATTATATTGGCTCATCTTTGTTATGTGTAGATTTAGTTTGTTCATTTACTTTGCTCAACCTTAATAGATAATACAAAACTTTCTAAAAAGACTATACCAGTTTATGGTCCCATAAGTCATTTATGAGAGTTTCTGTTGATTCATATCTTCCTCAACAAATAATATTGTCAGATTAAAACATTTTTAGCCAATTTGGTGTTGTATTACTTTACTGTATTTTTAGATTGTATTTCTCTGAATGCTAATGACATTGAGAAGTGTTTAGTATCTTGATTCGCCATTTTGATAACTTGTGGCCTGGTATTGTCAGTTTTTTTATACTATTTCTACCAGGCTGGTTGTTTTTGTTTTGTTTTGTTTTGTTTTTTGGTTGTTAGGAGCAGATAGGAATTATATATTATATATATGAACCCATTCTCAGCTATATGTTTTGCAGATTTCTTCTTCCATCTGGTTTGCCTTTTTTAAAAAAGGCTTAGAAATAGTTTTTAAAACTTGTGCTAAAAAGAAAATATTAACTTTTCTTAAGTGTACAATTTAGTAGTGTTAAGTATATTCACATTGTTGGGAAACAGATCTCCAGAATTTTTTCATCTTGCAAATCTGAAACATTAAACTCAGTAAACAATTCCTCTTTCCCTCCTTCCTCCTCACCTTGTAACCAGCATCCTACTTTCTCTGTCAATTTGACTACTTTAGATACCTCTTAAAAGTGAAATTATACAGTTGTTTTTTTGACTGCCTCATTTGACATAGCATATCCTAAAGTTTCATTCATGTAGCATGTGGCAGGTTTTCCTTCCCTTTTAAGACTGAATAATATTTCTTTGTATATACCACATTTTGTTTATCCATTCATCAGTTGATAGACACTAGTGTTGCTTTCATGTCTTGGCTACAGTGAATTAGGGCAGTTGTGAATTTGGATGTACAGTATCTTTTCAAGACCCTGCTTTCAATTCTTTTGGATATATACCTAGAAGTGAAATTGGTGGATTATACGGTAGTTCTGTTTTTAATTTTTTGAGAAGCCTCCATACTGTTTTACATAATGGTTGCATCTTATTATAATCCCACCAACCATGCACAAGAGTCCAAATTTTTCCACAACCCCACCAACACTTGTTAATTATTTTGAACAATTTTAGATTTACAGAAAAATTAAGTGGATTTTTGACAGATCTCCCATAATATGCTGTGAGGCTGCAGCCCACCCTTCTTCAGTTTTCCTGTTATTAACATCTTGCAGTAGTGTGGTACATTTGCTCAGTTAACCAATTTTGATACATTATTATTATTAATGTTTGTCCATAGTTTAAAGTTCATTGTGTTGTACTGGTTTTTCAGTTTTGGCAGATGCATAATGTCGTGGATCTACCATTATAGTACCATATAGAGCAGTTACACCATCCCTAAAAATTCCCTGTGCTTCATCTGTTCATCTTCCTTACCCCCAAATGCTTGGCAGCCACTAATCTTGTTGCTATTTCGATAGTTTTACCTTTTCTGAAATGTCATATAGTTGGAATTACGCTGTATGTACCCTCTTCACACTGGCTTCTTTCACTTAGGAATATCCATTTAAGATTTTTCCATGTCTTTTCATGGCTTGATAGCTCATTTTTTTTTTATTGATGAGTAATGTTCACTTGTATGGATGTACCAGAGAATAAACAAAATCCATTCACCTATTAAAGGGTATCTTGGTTGATTTCAAGACGATTATGATTAAAGAAGCGACGAACATTCATGTTCAGATTTTTGTGTGGACACAAGTTTTTTGGCTAATTTAAATAGGTACCAAGGAGCATGATTGCTGAATCTTACAGTAAGAGTATATTTAGTTTGTAATGAACTGCCAAACACTCCCTAAAGTGGCTGTACCATTTTTGCATTCCCATCAGCAGTGAAAGAGTTTGTGCTGCTTCACAAACACTGGCCAGTGTTTTGGATTTCAGCCATTCCCATGGATATGTAGTGGTATCTCTTTTTAATTAGCGTATTCCTGATGACACTGATGTGGAGCATATTTTCATATGCTTGTTTGCAGTCTATATAACTTCTTTGGAGAAGGGTCTGTTCAGATCTTTTGCGCTTTTAAAAATTGGATTGTTAATAAGAGTTAGTTGTTAATAGTTGTTTTAAGAACTTTTGGTGGGTTTTGGATACTGGTCCTTTATCAGATACGTATTTTGCGAATACTTTCTCCCAGTCTGTGGCATGTCTTTTCATTTTCTTAACAGTGTTTTTGCAGAGCAGAAGTGAAGTGTTTTCAATTTCTAATAAAGTCTAACTTAACCATTTTTTCAATGCATCATGTGTTTGGTTTTTGTATTTAAAAAGTTATTACCAAACTCAAGATGACCTAGATTTTCTCCTGTGTTATTGTCTAGAAGTTTTGTGGTTTTATATTATACATTTAGCATGTATTATTATATGCTTGTGTATAGTATATATATGTATATACACAGTGTATATAAGCATATGTATATATTCATTGATCTGTATATATAGATATAGTAAGTCTTAAAGTCTGGTGGTGTCAGTCTTCTGACTTTGTTCTTCTGTGTTGTGTTCATTATTCTGGGTCTTTTGCCTTTCTGTATAAAGTTTAGAATCACTTTGTCAATATCTACGAAATAACTTGATCGTGGTTTTTGTTGAGATTGCATTGAATCTACAGGTCACGTTGGGGAGACCTGATGTCTCAAATTATTGAGTCTTCCTATCCATGTTCATTGAATATCTCTCCATTTATTTAGATTTTTCATCAGTTTTTTGTTGTTGTCCTCATGAGATCTCTGTGCATCTTTTTGTTAGATTTATACTTAACCTTTTAAGAGCTAATATAAATGATATTTTGTTTCAGTTTCAGTTTTCAAATTCCAGTTGTTCGTTGTTGGTATATAGAAAGGTAGTTAATTTTTGTATGTTATCTTTGTATTCTGAAATCTTGCTGTAATCACTTATTAGATCCAGGAGGGTTTTTGTTGTTGTTGTTATTGTTAATTCTTTGGAATTTTCTATGTAGACAGTCATGTCATCTGCAGTCTTTTCTTCTCAATCTGTATAATTTACATTTTTCCATTTTTTTTTTTTTGAAATGGAATGCTTCATGAATTTGCATGTCATCCTTGTGCAGGGGCCATGCTTATCTTCTTTGTACCATTCCAATTAAAATGTTTTTTACTTACTTGTTGCATTTGCTAGGACATTGAGTATGATGTTGAATAAAAGTGATGAAAGGGGATAGCCTGTCTGTGTTCCCCATCTTAAGAGCGGAAGCATCTAGTTTCTTACCATTAAATAGGATATTGAGCTATAAGTTTTTGGTGGATGATCTTACCAGTTGTGGAAGTTCCCCTCTGTTCCTAGTTTATCGAAAGTTTTTGTCATGGATTGGTGTTTGATTTTGTCTGATGCTTTTTCTATATTTATTATTGTGGTCATATCCTTTTTCTTCTTTAACTTGTTTAGCCAATTGACGATAGATTGCATAAATAGATTTTCAAATGTTGAACCAGCTTTGCCTACCTGAAATAAATCCCACTTGTTTTAAAATTCTTTGTATATACTGTTGGATTCAGTTTACTTCAGTTAATATTTTGTTGATGGTTTTTGCATATATTTTCATGAGAGATTATTGGTCAGTAGTTTTCCTTTCTTGTGACATTTATCTGATTTTGATAGTAGGGTAAGGCTGGCTTTATTAAATGAGTTAGCAAGTGTACCCTCTGCTTCTATCGGGTAGAATAGGTTGTATAGAATTGGTATCATTTTTTTCCTTAAAAGTTTGGTAGAATTCACCATTGAACTCATCTGAGCCTGGTGCCTTCTGCTATGGAAGGTTATTATTGATTCAGTTTCTTTAATAGATACAGCTCTATTCGGAAGATGTATTTCTCCGGTGTGAAGTTCGGTAAATTTTTCAAGAAATTGTTCTATTTCATTTAAAGTACCAAGTTTGTGGGCATAGAGTTCATAATATTCCTTGGGATCAGTAGTGGTAGCCCTTCTTTCATTTCTGATAGTAATTTATGTTTTCCCTATTTTTCTTGGTTAGCTTGGCTAAAAAGTTGATCAGTTTTATTAATTTTTTCATAGAATCTTGTTTCGTTGATTATTGGCTTATTTTCAGTTTCATTGATTTCTGCTCTAATTTTTTTTTCTGCTTGCTTTAGATTTATAATGCTGTTCTTTCTCTACTTGCTTAAGATGGAAGCTAAATTGTTGATGTTAGATCTTTTCTAATGTCTACATTGACTGATGTAAGTTTCCCCATAAGAACTACTTTTTCTGCATTCCACAAACTATGATGTTTTATTTTTGTTTCCATTTAGTTAAAAATACTTAAAAATGTATGCTGATACTTCACTGACTCGTGTTTTTCAACAGTATGTTGTTTAATCTTCATGTATTTTGAGGTTTTCCAACTATCTTACTGATTTGTAGTTTAATCCATTGTGATCCAATAGCTCGTACAAATGAAATAATACAGAATTACAAAAAGGCAAAAAAAAGAGGGGATGATAAAGAAGCAAAGAACAAGTGCAACAAATAGAAAACAGTTATGAACATGGCAGATGTTAATCCACCTGTATCAGTAATCACTTTAAATGTGGAGTTAAAGCCAATTAAAAGACTGTCAGAATAGAGAGCACATTTGTATGATTTCTAATGTTTTATATTTGTTAAAGTGTGCTTAATAGTCCAGAATGTGTCCTGTCATGGTGAATGTTCCATGTGACCTTGGGAAGAATGTATATTCTATAGGTGTCAATTTCCTGATTTTCTGTATACTGCATCTGTCAGTTACTGATAGAAGGATGTTGAAGTCTCCAGCTGTAACAGTGGCTTAGTCTATTTCTCCTTGCAGCTCTCAGTTTTTGCCTCACATATTTTGACACGCTACTTGTTAGATGCATTCATGTTAAGGACTTTTATGCCTTCTTGATGAATTGACCTCTTCATCATTATGTAATGTTTCTCTTTAACCTTAATAATTTTCCTTGGTCTGAAGTCTGTTTTGTCTGAGATTAATGTAGCTGCTTCGTCTTTCTTTTGATTATTGATGTAGTAAGATTAGCATCTACCATGTTTGTAATTGTTTTCTCTTTGTTGGACTAATCCATTCATCTGTTGATGGACACTTGAGTCAGTTGCTTCTAGGTTTTAACTATTATGAGTAGTGCTACTATTAACATAAGTGTACAAATAGAGCAGGCTTTCAAGTCTTTGGGTGTATACCCAGGAGTGAAATTGCTGGGTTGTAGGTAGTTCTATTTTTAATTTTTGAGGAACGACCATACTGTTTTCCACAGTGGCTGTACGATTTTATGACACCAACTATACATAAAGGTTCCAAATTCTTCAAATTCTCACTAACACCTGTTTTGTTTGTGTGTGTGTGTCTGTGTGGTCTTTTTTCTTTTTTGTTGTTGTTATTTTTTAATAGCCATTCTAATAAGGGTGCTGTCTCATTATGGGTTTGGGTTTGGGGTTTTTTTTTTTTCTCTCTCATTCTCCAATGATTAATGATGTTGAGTGTCTTTTTTTTTTTTTTTTTTTTTTTGCTTACTGGTTGTTTGGTTACCTTCTGTGGAGAAATAATCTATTCAAGTCCTTTGCTCATTTTTGAATTGAGGCTTTTTTGTTGTTGAGTTTTAGGAGTTTCTATATAATCTGGATATTCATCTTAATCAGATACATGATTTTCACTTATTTTCTGCCATTCCATAGGTTGCTTTTTCACTGTGTTGATAGCATCCATTTATGTGCAAAAGTTTTACATTTTCATCAAGTCCACTTTGTCTATTTTTCATTTTCTTACCTGTGTCTTTGGTCTTATATCTAAGAAATCATTGCTAAATCCAGTGCTGTGAAACATTTCTCCTATGTTTTTCTTGTAATTTTATAGGTGCAGGTCTTTGATCCCTCTTGAGTTAATTTTTGTGTATGTGGTTAGGTAACAGTTCAACTTGATTCTTTTGCTTGTAGATACTCAGTTTTCCCAGTACGATGTGTTGAAGAGACTGTTCAATCCCTGCTGTATAGTCTTCAAATCTTTTTGAAGGTCATTTGACCATATATGTAAGGATTTATTTCTGTTTTCTCTATTCTGTTCCATTGTTACATATGTCTGTCTTTTTGCTAGTAGCATACTACATTGATTACTGTTGCTTTGTAGCATGTTTGGAAGTCAGGAAGTGTGAGGTCTCCACCTTCGTTCTTTTTCAAGGTTGATTTTGCTCTTTGAGGGCCCCTTGAGCTTCCATGTAAATTTTAGGATGGATTTTTCTGTTTCTGCAAGGAGTGTTACTGGGATTTTGATAGGGATTGCACTGAATCCATAGATAATTTTGGGTAGTATTGATATTTTAATACTACTATAATTTCCAATCCATAAATGTGGAATTGTTTCCACATATTTATGTCTTTAATTTATTCAGCAACGATTTTTAGTCTTCGTTATACCAGTCTTTCACCTCCTTGTTTAAATAACTAAGTATTTTGTTCTTCTTGATGCTATTGTAAGTGAAATTTTTTCAAAATTTCCTTTCATGATTGTTCATTGGCAGTATAGTATAGAGTTCATTTATTGAAGTGCTTTTGATTTTTGTGTGTTGACTGTGTCCTGGTATTTTGCTGAATTTGTAGCCTTAGCAGACTTCTGTGGACTCTTTTGGGTTTTCTACATCTAAGAACATACCATCTGTTAAGAGAGATAATTTTACTTCTTCCTTTCTAACTTAGATTCCTTTCATTTTTCTTGCCTCATTGTTCTGGCTGTGACTTCTAGTACTTTGTTGAACAGGAGTATTGAAAGCAGGCATTCTTGCCTTGTTCTGATTTTTGAGAGAAGGTTCTCAGTCTCTCACCATTGAGTTTGATGTTCGTTGTGAGTTTTTTATATATGGCTTTTATTTTATTGTGTTGGGATAGTTTCCCTTTACTCCTGGTTTGTTGAGTGGTTGTTTTTTTTTTTAATCATGAATGTGTTCAGTTTTTTCATATTCTTTTTCTGCATCAATTGAATGGTCATATGCTTTTTGCCTTTTATTCTGTTAACATGATGTATTATATCCATTGATTTTTTTCTGTTGAACCATCCTTGCATTCCAGGAATAAACCTCACTTGGGCATGATTTGTAATCTTTGTAATATGCTCCTGAATTTGATTTACTAGTATTTTGTTGAGAGTTTTTGCATCAGTATTTATAAGAGATATTGATCTGTGGTTTTTTTGCGGTGTCTTTATTTACCTTAGGCTTTTGGGACAATACTGGCCTTATTGAATTAAGGAATATCCACACTTACCTGGAAATATTTTAGAAAGACTGGTGTTAATTCTTTAAATGTTTAGTAGAATTCACTAATAAAGCCGTCAGTCCAGAGTTTTCTTGTTGGGACATTTTTGATTGCTGATTCAATTTCTTTATTAGCTATAGGCCTTTTCAAAAAAATTTTTTTTCATTATTCAGTCTTGGTAGGTTTTGTTTATAGATTATCCAGTTTGTTGGTATACAGTTGGTCATAGTATTCTCTTATAATCCTTTTTACTTCTGTAGAATTGATTGTAATGTTCCCACTTTCACTTCAAAGTTCAGTAATTTGTGTCTTTTTTCTTAGTTCAGGTAATAGTTGTCAAATTTGTTGATCTTTTTGAAGAACTAAGTTTTGATTTTGTTAATTTTTTTCCCCTGTTTTCCTCTTTTCTATTTCACTTCTCTACTTTAATCTTTATTATTTCTTTCTTTCTGCTAGCTTTGGGTTTAGTTTGTTCTTGTTCTAAAATTCCTTAAGTTTTAAAGTTATATTATTGATTTGTGATAATTTTTGCTTTTTAATGTAAGTCTTTATAGCTATAAATTTTTCTTTTAGCACTGCTCTTGTGGTGTCCCTTAAGTTTTGGTAAGTTGTGCTTTCATTTTCGTTCTTAAGTATTTTCTAATTTTCCTTTTGATTTCTTTGTTCTATTAGTTGTTCAAGAGTGTGTTGTTTAATTTCCACAAATTTGTGACTTTTTCAAATTTTCTTTCTGTTACTGATTTCTAACTTGATCCATTGTGGTTACAGAAAATTTTAAATGATCCATTTTAAAATTGATTAGGCTTAATTTGTGGCTTAACATATGGTCTGTCTTTGAGAATATCCCATGCGTATTTTAGAAGAAAGTTTAGTCTGTTGTTGTTAGGTAGAGTATTCTGTATGTGTCTTTTAGATCTAGTTGGTTTATTGACTTGTTCAAGTCCTTTATTTCTCTATCTTCTGTGTGGTTCTTCTGTTACTGAGAGTGGATTATTCAAGTCTCCAGCTATTATTATGGAAATATTTTCCCCTTTAATTCTGTCCATTTTTGCTTCATATATTTTGATGATCTCTCATTAGTTATGTAAATATTTATAATTGTATTTTTTTGCTGTATTGAATCTTTTATTGGCATATAATATCTTTTGTCTCTCATAACCTTTTTTGATTTAAAATCTGTTTTGCTTAACATTAGTATAAAAGGTATGCAAAATTTGATAGTAAATATATTAGGCTTTGCAAGCCACATTGGATCTGTGCTGCCTATTCTAATTTTGTTCATTGTTTTTTTTAAACCATTTTTTACTCTGGGGCTGCCCAAAAACAAGCCTGATGTAGGTTGTCAATTCCTGCTTTATCTTAAACAGAAGTTTTTTAATTGTAGTGAATTTATCCATCCTTTTCTTTATTGTTAGTGCTTTTATTCAAGAATTCGTTCCTTAATCTGAGATTATGTATGAAGCGATACATCCTAAAAGCGTTATAGGCATACCTCATTTTATTGCATTTTGCAAATACTGCATCTTTTACATATTGAAGGTTTGTGGCAGTCCTTCATCAAGCATATCTATTGGCACCGTTTTTCCGAAAGCATTTACTCACTATGTCTCTGTGTCACATTTTGGTAATTGTCACAGATTTCAGACTTTTTGTATTACATTTGTTATGGTGGTCTTTGATCAGTGATCTTTGATATTACTACCCTGACTTACTGAAGGCTCAGATAATAGCACTTTTTAACAATAAAGTATCTTTAAATTAAGCTACATACGTTATTTTGGGGAGCATGTTGCTCTGGCACACTTTATAGAGTATAGTGTGAACGTAACTTTTATATGCAGTGGGGAATCAAATTTGTGACTTGCTTAATTGTGGTGATCTGGAATCAAACCTGCAATATCTCCAAGGTATGTCTGTATTGTTCTGCCTTCATATTTAGATCTATAATCCTCCTGGAACTAATGTGTATGATGTATCAGGCATAAGTTCTTCTTTATTTTTTCTTCTATGTATTTATCCTGTGTACTAAGTACTATTTTTAAAGTGACCATTCTTTCTATTCCTATTATTCTAGAAATGAACACATCCTAACTTAATGAGTTAAATTATCCAGCTAAGTTCATTTGTTCTGATTGCATGCTCACTGAAATTTTTAAAAATTAAAAAATATCATAAGTTAGCTTAAAAAGTAGCCTACTTTCTCTTAATGAACAAATACATTTACTGGTCATCTCAGCAGGAGCATGAAAGTTAGTTTTACTGTAAATGTGTGCATAATGGCAAATATCACTGTACAGATGCTGATCTCTAAATGTTACTCATTAGTGTGGAGTGAATAAGGGAGGCTGACATGCTGGGAAGGGCCAGAAAAAGAGGGAGAGTTGCCTCTTTGAGGAAATAAGGCAATTAAAAGGAAAAAAAAATTCTCTCACAGTAGAAAAATGACAGCAGAAAGTAATGAGGTCATTGAACATAATGTGGCTTACGTTAAGCTGTTTGCAGTATTTTGGATAATTGTTTCAGAAATTGAAATGATTTGGAATGGGGTGGGTGGAATGGAAAAGATGACAAATTTTTAAATATTTCATGAAAGAAATACTTTTGAGGTAATATTACTGTTTTTTAAACAACCAGTATCTAATTTGGGGGAAAATATTTACTTGTGAATGTAATACTATTTTTTAGTTCTTTGTGACTTGTTTGTTAGAAGTTAGGTGGAATTTTTACATATAAAGTTTCCTTTCAATGTTATATAATAATTATTTTTTAACATTTTTTATTGATTTATAATCATTTTACAATGTTGTGTCAAATTCCAGTGTTCAGCACAATTTTTCAGTCATTCATGGACATATACACACTCATTGTCACATTTTTTTCTCTGTGAGTTATCATAACATTTTGTGTATATTTCCCTGTGCTATACAGTGTAATCTTGTTTATCTATTCTACAATTTTGAAATCCCAGTCTATCCCTTCCCACCCTCTACCCCCCTGGTAACCACAAGTCTGTATTCTCTGTCCATGAGTCTATTTCTGTCCTGTATTTATGCTTTGTTTTTGTTTGTTTTTGTTTTTTAGATTCCACATATGAGCGATCTCATATGGTATTTTTCTTTCTCTTTCTGGCTTACTTCACATAGAATGACATTCTCCAGGAACATCCATAGTGCTGCAAATGGCATAATGGTGTCAGTTTTTATGGCTGAATAGTATTCCATTGTATAAATATACCACATCTTCTTTATCCAGTCATCTGTTGATGGACATTTAGGCTGTTTCCATGTCTTGGCTATTGTAAATAGTGCTGCTGTGAACATTGGGGTGCAGGTGTCATTTTGAACTAGGGTCCTCCTGGATATGTGCCTAGCAGTGGGATTCCTGGGTCATAGTTACCTTTATTTTTAAGGTGATTGTGTTTTCTAACAAAAAAGCTTGGTCACCTACTTCTGTGAATTTTTAAATCTCGCTGTCATGAGTAAAAGTGCAGGGTTTTACATGAATTGCTTTCCTTTTTTCAATTTCCTATGCATAGTTAAGAAAAAAAAAATGAAAATAAATGAACCTTGTGTTTTTAGGCCCGGATAGCATTTTTGCAAGGAGAAAGAAAAGGTCAAGAAAACTTGAAGAAGGATTTAGTAAGAAGAATAAAGATGTTAGAATATGCATTAAAACAAGAAAGGTATGTGTGCCTTATTTCCTTATAAGAATAAAATAAGTAGAACAGTATTATTCTCTTATATATTATTATTGTACAGTGTGTTTGGAAGCTTTTTGAAAGGTACAAAAATCTGCCCAAAATAGAAGATATGTTGATTTGATTCTTAAATAGAAAAGGAAAAGAAAAAGAGATTACAATTTTTAAGTTGAAATAGTATCTTTTATTGTAATGTTTATTTTTTTCACAAATCAGGAAAAATTTATTTTTTCTTTACTTGGGTGTATACCTTAGTTGGGTAATTTACATTTTTTTTTAATGTGTGGTTCATGCCTTCATTTTCCTTTGCAAGTAAAGTTTAAAGAAATAGATATTCATATTATATTTTATTTGTCATTGGAGAAATATATGCCAGTAGTTACTTAACCTTGTAGAAAAGGAAAAAAAATTTTTTTTTACAATAACTTATTATTAAATTTTCAGGGCAAAATATCACAAATTAAAATATGGCACAGAACTGAACCAAGGTGATTTGAAAATGCCAGCCTTTGAATCAGGTAAACTTGATTCTTCCATTAACCCTTTTTGTCCCCCCATTAGGAAAAATTGGTTTAAGCTCATTTTTACGTGACAGACATGTTCTCTTTATGCCCATTTTGCTTTGATAGCATTGGTTAGTTAGATAGTTGACCATTGTAATACTGTCTTTGTAGTACTGTTTACAATTTTGGGAAAGTAATAAATGAATAAAAGTAAGTAGCTTCATCTACTTCAGCCTGAGGTTATTTGTCCTATTTTTCTTATTTTGAAACCTGTGTAAAACTGGGTGCATTTTTGGTGGTAATGAGAGGTGGAAAGTGATGAGTAACTCTTTGTACACCTCTAGGCAATTCTTATCCCATTCTACATAAGCTTAATTTTTTATTAAAAGGTTATTTTTATTTGGAGATGCTGTGATTAACTCAGTTCAGTCCTAAAGAAATTAGAAATTTGGATTTGGAAACTACAGAGAAGAAGTCAAATAAGGATAAGGGAAGGAAGAAACTGTATCTAGTTAGCCTTGTTCTTAACTAAAACTGAGTTTAAGAGTGGTATCTGAGGAACGATTATTCAGGGAAAAGGGGTGGGTATAGGAAAAGGCTAACAGGTTAGTGTTGAGTTTAGGGTTTCATATGATTACAATTTGAGTGGTCTGGAATAATACATAAGGAATGTTTTTATTTATGTTAATATAACATTTGGGACTATTACTGCAATTTCTTATTTTTGAAGTGTATGTACAGCCCACTTACATACACATTTTTATGTTTCAGGCAAATTGAATTCTGTACTGTTCTTGAATGTTGGTTACTAAGACAAGAAAAAAATGTGTTTATTTGAATATACAGTTTTTCTTCTCCTTCTTTATTTATTTCCATACCTAATAAAGTCAAAGCATATATGGTAGGGAAAATAAAACTTATGTATGATTTTTTTTTTAAGTTGAGTGTTAAGAGTACATTTTTAATATTTAGTTAGTAGGTTTTTAGTTTGCTGTTGAGTACTTAAAACTTGGCAGAAACGCCCTGTGTAGAGTACAGACTGCAGATGATTTATTTTTGGGTCTTTTCCTCTCAACCAGTTTTAACAGCACAACACTATCTTCCCAGTTGTAATATATAGAATTAAGAGACCAAGAAAGGAGTGGCATGGGTTTCCTTTGATGCAGCTTTTCAGTGGTTATGAAGACTCAGTGTGATGCTAGGAAACAATATTATGGTCTTCTTTGAAAAGCAATAATAAATGATAAAAGATGAAAGGTCTATGTATTTTGAATCATATTTACTACAGCTGTCCCCTAACAGTTAGAGGGAATACACTGGTTTCACCATAGAGAAAATCTGATGATTTCAGAGCTTTTTTTTTTTTTGACTCATTTTCTTTCTAATATGGCTGGAATATTCAGAAAATAAACAATCGCTTTGTATAACTTGGTCTGTGTAAATGTGAGGAAGGAGGCTAGTTGTAGCCCCATTGTCCCTGAAACTAGAGTCAGAGTTGGCTAACTGGTTTCAGTGCAAGTTTGTATAAAGCAAAATAATTAGCAGATAAATCTCTCCTGCCCACAACTAAGGTAGATACAAACAAGTCTGGTTTTGTCTGTATAAACTTAACTATTAAAACTTCCTTAAACTGAGGAATAAAATAACATCCAAGTATTTTATTTATAGGAGACACAATCATAACAAAGTAGATGGTATTTAATGGTGTAGAAAGACTACTCAGGATGTTTAGTGGAAAACAAAGGAATAAGCAAAAGTATACCGTGGGAACAATGTGATAAAATCATCAAAGTATAGATAGAGATAAATGTTAAATACAGTGTTGCTTTTTATATACCTAAAATAAATCAAAATGTAAAAAAGAAAATGTGCAAAATACTGTTTTGAAAGAAGTACAAGATAAGTGTGTGTTTTATACCCCATAACAGTAATATCTATCTATACTCTAAACTTAACTCTGTAAAGCGGTTGTATCCATTTATGTAAACAGCTCCTTTTCCCTACATTTGGCGGGAAAATCTACAACAGTAGAAATATGGGCAAAAGACTTGAAAAGCCACCCACTTTATTCCTTTGATAACTATGTAAGTTTAAAAAGCTAAAGCTCTAAACGTTTTTAGGAACAATGAACAGTACATATATGTAAATTAAAAAATATATGTGCAGTAAAAAAAAAAGAGCTATCAAGCCATGAAAGACATGAAAGAAATTTAAAAGACGTATTATTACTAAATGAAAGAAGCCAGTCTGAAAAGACTACAAACTGTATGATTCCAGCCAAAGGACATTCTGGAAAAGGCACAGCTACAGAAACAATAAAAAGATCATGGTTTCCAGGGATGTGGGGAGAGGGAGGGAGGGAGGAAGGAATGAATAGAAGACAAGGAATTTTTAGGGCAATGGAATTATTCTGAATGATACTATAGTGACTGCATGTCATTATGCGTTTGTCAAAATCCATAGAATGTACATCATCAAGAGGAAACCCTAATGTGAACTGTGGACTTTGGTTGATAATAATGTGTCCATGTTGGTTCATCGATTGTTCCAAATGTGCCACACTGGTGAGGGATGTTGAGGGCAGGGGAGTATATATATGTGGGTGGGGAAGGCTGTGTGTGAATTGTCTGTATTTTCTGCTCAATTCTGCTGTGAACCTGAAACTGCTCTAAAAAAATTGTCTAATAATAGTAAAAAAAAAAAAAAAAGACTTGAAAAGCCACCCAATATCCAAATGGCCAATAAGCATATGAAATGATACTCAATTTTATTAATTATTGAAGAAGTGTAACTTAAAACCACAGCACAGTACAATTAGACACCTACCACGATATCAAAAATGCAAAAGAGGAAAAGTCAAGTGTTGCTGAGAATGTGAATCAACCACATTTTGTAGACCTGCTGGTGTTGGAATTCTAAACTGATAAAACTGCTCTGAAAGTAATTGTTAGTATAGGTTTCCCCACTATCCAAAAGTAAAGCATTCCTATGAAACCTTTCATAAGCCAAAATGGCATAGAAGGATGAAGCAGTTACCTTTGGATACATTTTGCTAATGACACACAAAATAAATCAAGATAAAACAGAGATGGTAACAGACACAGTTCAAAGCTTTGGTGGCATGATGCTAAGATGCCTAGTGTAGTTTCTGGGGGCAGAGCTTGGTAATGCCTCTCTTGCTCCTTGCGGGGAGGGAGTGGGACTGGGTGGGGAGGTGATGGAGTGTGCTGCCACTGTAATGGTTCAGTGCAAAACACTGGAGGCTATTTTTTCTTTTCACCTTTTTTCATAAACAGCAAAAATCCTTCTGGGATATTTTCATTTAGGCTAGTGAAAACAGGTACTAAATGCAGGTCTTCTGTAAAAGCAAGGTGTACTAAAGGAAACTTTTGAAAAGCAGGGGATACCTGTATTACTAAAGGAAATGTAGTATGCCCAGTGGCCCAGTAATTCCACTCCTTGAATTGTTCATCATAAGGCATGTATAAGAAAGTTCATAGTATTGTTATTTTCAGTAGTAAAAATCTAGAAACAAATGTTCTTCACCAATAGAATGGATAAATATATTGTGATATTTTAGTATAAGGAAACGTTGAGCAACAAAAGTGAACAAACTATAACGATACTTGACAACATGGATGGGTCACATAAAATTGATATAAATGACTTCATGTATATCAAATTCAAAAATCTAGTGTTTAGATATCAGGATAATGTTGATACCCTCTTAGAAGTATCTAGTGACTGGAAAAGGGCATGATGAAAGTTTTTGGGGTGTTGATGTTTTGTTTCTTCATCTAGATATTGGTTACATTGGTGTGTAGGTGGTTGAGCTCTCGGCTTAATCCTTAGGAACATTATTTGTAATAGTGAAAAAATGGAAACAAATTTCAACATTGGGGGACTGGTTAAATTAAATAAGTATATACTTCCTATGGAATATTATGTGATTATTTTTATATGATGATAATCTATATTTAGTGTCATAGAATGTTCAAGATACGTCACTAAGTGTCAAAAGCAGCTTATAGTGCAGTAACACATTGGGCCATTTGTTGTTATTTAAGGAAGGGAGAAGTTTGTGTATGTATTTTTAGATGGAAAATGTGGAATGATAAAGTCTCAAGTACTGACACTTCTGGTGATAGGATTTAATGTATTTTTTGGTCAATGAGTATGTGTTATATGTGTTTAAAAATAAAACGACATTAATAGAAAAATAAGGGGCTGTTAGAATGAGAATTTTTCTAGAAATCATAGATATTTCTATATTCAGGGAAGTACAAGAAGATATTAATAATGAATTGTTAGGGCTAGAGGAATAATGCCTGCAAAGAGTATTTGAATTACTACCAATAAGTAGTTGTTCTCATGACTCTGAGGAGTCTAGTAAGAGTTCTCAGCATTCAGTGTGAGAGCTTATTTATCTTCTATGGCCCTCTCTGTTCTTTGCTTTATCCCATTTTTATAATGGGAAATTACAGGAAAATATTTTTTCATTAGTGCCAATAAGCAGTTTTAAATTTTAGTCTAGAGATACTTGTTGAGAGGTTAACTCATCTGAAATTATACTATTTATTAAACTGTTTTAATGTGTATACTTTATGTTACCTGAGAATAAAATATGGCTTTTTACATATAGTAAAAATTAGTTCTAAAAATGAAGTTGACTGTATAAAGTCTTGAATATAGACTTAACATCAACTGATACAGATTCAAAATTAAGTTATTCACTAGTTATATATGTAATATTTTTTAACTGTTGATTTTGAATAATTGATGTAAATAGTAAATATAGTTGTTTAATTTTAAAAGTGTTCAACTCAATTCTGGTAGTTAAAATTTATTTTAGTAACATATTTCATAGCCTGGGCTTTTAATTTTTGAATCCTTTGTAGTAATAGTTAATGTACACTTGGGGTTTTCTCAATTTAAAATGATGGTGGTAACTGATTGTTTGGGCTGTCAGGATAAACATGTTTAAAATGAGTGACCCACAGTAAAT
The DNA here is from genome assembly GCF_048564905.1 of Vicugna pacos. Lineage (NCBI taxonomy): Eukaryota > Metazoa > Chordata > Mammalia > Artiodactyla > Camelidae > Vicugna > Vicugna pacos. Next base: position 38,876,756 of record NC_132992.1, on the reverse strand, counting down.
GCACAATAAAGGTTAAGTTTCTCTACCCTATATAAAATATTTAGGTATATTTTTGTGGGACTTCATTTGTAAGAGAACTTTGGCAGTATTTTCATGAGTTGAAATCATGTGTATGAAAATTGTCTCGTTTTTGTGGTTTTTAATTTTTAGAAGAAACCAAAGACACGGAGGCTCCCACAGCACCTCAGAATAGCCAGTTAACGTGGAAGCAAGGCAGACAGCTGTTAAGACAGTGAGTAATGGTTCATTTTCAGCTTTCTTTAAGGATCTAGGTATGAAAGTGTTTATTTTCAGTCACTTTGCAAGTGAAAAATTATTTAATGATAGTGGGACAATGTGTATAATTTTCATATTGCTGCTTTTTTGCTTTATTAGATGCTTGGATCTCTTTAAAGTTTGTGTCCTCTTGATGATTCTCTAAATATTCCTCAGAATGATGTTGTTTTCTTATTTGTGGAATAGATTGTCATAAAGACTGAATGTTTTGAAGGCCAGAACAAAAACAGTGTAGAATTCATACTTATGGACATTTTCATTCCCATCATTGCGAAATTCACATGCTTGGTTTTAAGTGGAAGTGTGACTGGTTTACAGAAGGAATTTAACTGATTATCTGAAACTTTTCAGAAGAGGCTTGCCAAATCCTACTTTTACTTGAATTTTTGAGGAACCTTTTTGATGTTTGAATTCTTTGTTGTATTATAAGTATGTCTGTGGCAAATCTTACTTATTGTCTTTTATCTTTATGTTCTTTTCTTTTCCCTTGTATTTTGAAAACTTTTGGTACTTTCGTACTACTGAAATCCGAGGTAGTTTATAATCATTCAGCTTTTTCAACTCTAGTCATCTTTACATTGGCTTCTGTAACCCAGTGAATTGTGGTCAGACCCTTTATCTTGTTATTATCTAGCACTTCCCTACCTCTGGAGTATTCCATAATCCAACAGTCTCATATTCTACCTCTCCCACTCCAGTTCCCATGTTTTTTGCCCTCTGACCTTACCTAGATCTTTAGATCCTTAACTACTTTGTTCTCCTATCTCCTCTACCTGTGGTTTGTTTTGTTGTTGTTGTAAAGTTTTTTGTTTTTGTTTTTTGGATTTTTTGTTGTTACTTCCCTAGCTCCTGCTTAAACCCCATGATCCATCACCATTTTGCTAGTACCCTTAGCTTTCTTGCTGCCCACTCTCTACCCTTCTCCCATCAGTTATTTTATTATACTTACTGCAGTATCCCAGCCTTAGTTTAGTCTTATTATCTATTACTTCTGTTTCTAACTAGTTCTTGGAGAAAAATTCACAGAATTGTATGAATGCCATTATACATTCGTGGTTTCCTGTCCAAACATTGCAGAGAGCTTTTTCCATATCCCTGGTCATCTCCGGCTCCCATTGCCCTCAGTGGATATTCTAAACTTTTACCACATCTCAGCCTATTCTTCCTTACTATCATTAGAACACCACAGGTTCTCCTTGACTGAAAATATGAGGGCTGTCAGGTGAGAACTCTCATAACTTTTTGCTTTCCTTTCTGTAAATGTATTTAAGTCTCATATTCATCATCTCAGTTTCTAATGTTCCAGTCAACGAGTAATTTATCAATCTGATATCTTGGTGACTAAAACCCAAGCAAGTTTTAATAAAAACAGATTATTGTCTGGAAGGATGCTGGGGTAGCTAGCTGAGTTGAGGCAAGTGTTAAATAACTGAGTATCAGGAACATAGGAGCTAAGGTATTACTGAAGATTTCTCAGGGACTGAAAACACCCAGGATATGTTCTTATTCTCTGGTGTTTTACTCCTCTGTATATCAGTTTTGTTCTTTTCTCCTGAAAATCACTTCTTTCTAGGTGACAGGGGACCTCTTATTTTAGTCATAAGATTTCTGAGGATTAGATTTGGCTCAACTTAATCAAATAACTGCCCATGAGTCAGTTATTTTTATCTGGGTTGTATAAGATCTTGACTGCATATTTGGACCACATGGTTAGAGTGTGGTGGGAGTTATTCCCCAAAAAGAGGATTGCATTTTTTAGAGGAGTATGATAGCTGTAGAGAAATGATTTGCACAGTATTTCTCTCATAAATGCCTAATCCCATTGCCTGGATTTATATTCTGTCTCTTCTTACCTTTCTCTAAGAGTACTTTATCTCCATTGTCTTCTTTGTTCATTTCTCAGCTGTCTAGTCTGATTTCCATGTTGATGTTCCACTGAAGCTACTGTCACAGACATATTAATGAGACCCTTTTTGTTCATATTTGATCTTCTAGAAATATTCGACATTAACTGTTCATTCTTTTTTGAAATTTTATTTTTCTTACTTTCATCAAACTATTCTCTATCTTTTTTAACCCTAATTTTTCAAGTTCTTTCTTTTGACTTTCTCTTATTCTTCTAGTCTTTTAGATGTTTGTGTCCACAGACGTTCTGTTTTTATTTACGATTTTTCTTTGGGTAACTTCATTTAAATCCATGGCTTCAAATTCCGCCAAACACTAATGACTTCCAAATCTATACACCCATTCCAGTTTCTTCTGAGCTTTTGATCTTTCTTATCATTGTGCATAATAAATGTTACCATTTTCATAGACATTGCATGATTATCTGATTGTTACCCTCTGAACCAGATTCTGGCCCTTTATTCTTCATTTTACTGAATACAACCACCATGTAACATTCCAGCTAGAAGTCTAAAATTTTTTCCAGAACTCATCTTCTTTTGTTCTACTGCCATATTTATTTGTGTACCAAGTCACTAAGATTATATTTTATTTTTCTCACATTTCTTCTCCTCTTCCCCAGTTTTGTTTCTTGCTGTGTTAGTGTCCTAACCAGTCTCCCGGTCGTTAGCTTTCACCTAAAAATCCTTTGTTACTTTGTTAGCAGTATGTAAGGCTTCCTTTAGCATCTTCTCTTAGCCTGTCAAATACTTCAGGAAGAAGTTCTTTAATTTGTCACATAACGCCATTCATGACCCATTATCTAATATTTATGTCATGATTCAGTCACTTTCTTCCTTTTCAGTCTCATCCTACACCCTAGGTTAAGTATCCTGGTTTAGATACATAAAAAGTTTGAAGACCATGGGACTATAGGAGTGCTGTGAGATCTTAGCTCCTGGAAGGAGAACTAACCTATCTGTCAACCTATGGCTAAAAGCCCAGGTTTAAACTTAGCATATCACTGTTCTGAGGTTTGTTCTATTCATCCTTTCTGGAATTTAAAAAAAATAATAATACATATCATCAACCCTCAAATGTTTTTTAAGAATCTAGGGCTTTTTAAGCATTGGGATAATTGGTCTTTAATTAGTGTTAGCCATCTATATACTTTTTTATTTAAATGTTAGTTTGTAGTTGGCCTTCTCTTTGAAGTGGAACTCGTCTATAGAAAAGAAAAGTTACTGAGTCAAAGAAAGTATATTTTATAAGATTATGGCTTTTTCTAAAATCCTTTGATATAATTTTGATTTTACATAAAATTTGCAGGCATTAGCAATAAATGGGATTTAATATTTTAAATTTTCTCTTACAGATATCTTCAGGAAGTAGGTTACACAGACACAATATTAGATGTACGGTCTCAGCGGGTAAGGTCATTACTTGGACTGTCCAATTCAGAACCAAATGGATCAGTAGAAACAAAGAATTTAGAACAGATCCTGAATGGAGGTGAATCTCCTAAGCAAAAAGGACAAGAAATCAAAAGGTATGATCTATACTCAGAGTTTAACATTGCTTGTATAATGGGCATTATGAACTCTAGCTTCTTGTTACTGCTGTTAACAATTTTTAAAGCACGTTGAGTTCAGATTTAAAGACTTTTCCCCCCTAAATACTACTGTGGGCAAATAAACTTTTTTAAATTAGGTGCTTTTTAAGTTTATTTATCTTAAGTTTTGATGCCAAGAGAATGGCTTTAGTTCTCAAACTGGTGCAAAATTAAAATTTGAGGGTGATTTTATGTTGTTCAGAGTTATTTTAACATCCTGATTTAAAAAAGTTTTGGTAGCATTTTCAGTAAATTGTACTACTACTCTATAATTAGAATAGTGATGGTTGTTTAGACACTAGTGTGAAGGAAACAAGGTTTTGCATTGTGTTTGGACTTAGAAAACTACCAGATAGATTTTTAAATTTTAATGCCTTTATTGACATATAATTCACATACCATGAATTTCATTGAGTTAAAGTATATAAGTTTGATGATTTTTTAGGATATCCACAGAATTGTTCAGCCATTGCCACAATCTTAAGTTTTGAAAATTTTTATCACTCCAAAAAGAAACCTCATACTCATTAGCTGCAACTCCTCATTGTTTCCTATACTTCTCCCACTCACCAATCATAGGCAACTATTATTTTCTATTTCTGTAAATTTGACTATTCTAGGTATTTTATGTAAATGATTATTCTGTGAGTAGCTTCTTTCATTTAGCATAGTATTTTAAAGATTCATCCATGTCACAGCATGTGTCAGTAGTTCATTCGTCTTTACTGCCAAATAATCTTTTCTATGGATTTACCACATTTTGTTTATCCATTTCTTGTCCAGTTAATGGGCATGTTGGTTGGTTCCACATTTTGGAATAATGGATAATGGTACTTTGAACATTGGCATACAAGTATGAATATATGTTTTCAAGCCTCTTGGGTTTAGCCTAGGAGTGGAGTTGCTAAGTTGTATGGTAACTTAGTGTTCGCTTTTTTGAGGAATTTCCAAACTCTTTTCCAAAGTGGCTGAACTATTTTACATTCCCACTAGAAATGTATAAGTTCTGATTTCTCTGCATCCTCGTCAACACTTGTTTTCTGTCTACCAGATATACTTTTGATTAATACAGACTTAATAAATGGCAGAGTCAAGCAGGTAGAACTTTCTTCATTTTTACCGCTATTACCTTGAATTATATAGGTTGGATAGACAAAGAAAAGAAAAAGAGAATGGAAAAAACAAAACGAATTCATTGAGTTCATTTAGAACTTCAGAAATTAATTATATGTACAGTTTATGAACTGGCATTGTTTCATACTTTACGCATATTTTATGGCATGCAATTGTATAAAACATGTTAATAATTTTCAAATTAACATAATAAGCGTTCAGGGTTTTTATTTCTGAGAAATAAGGTCTCTGTTAAAAACAATTTGACATCTAGCAGAGCCTTTATTTTCTTTACTCTGAATTTCAGGAATCACAGAGTCTTCTCATAGCAATAGAGAAAAAGTAAAAATATGCATTTTAAACTAAACTTGTCAGCTAACCAGGCTAAGTAATTCATAGGATTTATAAATATTTTAGAATAATGTAGTTTACTGTATCATACCTTTTAAAGCCATGCAAATGTATTGCTATGATTAAATACAATTTTAAAACCTAAAACTTGAATTCTCACTGTTGACACAGAAATTTTTATCCAAGAGATGATAATACTTAATTTTCCAAACTTAAAAATGTCTTATATTTAGTACTTTTAACTTTTCTGTCATTGATGTGCCAATTTTGTCAAATACTTACTTTGCCCCAAATATTTAATACCCAAATATGGAGACATTTTGTAAATGTTGAGCTGAAAGGTATGTGTTTTGTTATTGTGGTAGTTTTTTGTTTATTTTTACTAACTTGCATTTGAAAAAACCCAGCTCTTTCTATATTTAGTTTTTATACAGGTCTTTGAACAATGTGCTGGATTAGGCAGAGTACAATAGACCTATTAAAGCCCTATGTTATGATAAAGTACTATTAAAAAATAGTGTGAATTGTGTTCATTAGTTCTTAATTTGGACTAAAGGAACCAGTTTGGGAGAGGAAAAAAAAACCCTAAATTTTAGGTTATTAATTCTTTCCTGTTCCTTACTCACATGCACTGTTCATGTGGGTAAGGATATTTAAGATCGTCCAATTTAACTCCTGCAATTTACAGGTAGAGAAACTGAGGCCAAAAGGTTTAAATGACTTTACCAAATTCAGGCAGCTAGTAATGGAAAAGGACTTTCATTGTGAGAGACTATGTTCAGCTGAAACTATCACTGTTTTGCTGCAGCCTCTGTTTTTAGACATTTAAACAATTTTAAACAACTATTTGAAAACCCTTTTTGTGCATAGAGGAGGAACTCCAATTATAGTTTAAAAAATGACTTCATAAGTAGGTAAAAATAGATGATCACTTACCTATTAAATGAGTGGTTCTGAAAGACTTGAAAGTATTTCTTTAGTATATTAAGAATCTTGTTTTCTAGGTAAGAAAACTTGTGAAATGGATTGGAATGTTCTATATCTGATTAACATAACTTTCAATCTGGGCAGCCTGATAAATTAAACTTTGTTTAAGGACTAAATTAAGAATTCAGTCTTTAAGTATTTAGGCCAAACTGTAAGAGGTTGTAGAGCTATAAGAAATGGTTAGGTTTAAACATTCTTGAGTAAAATATTTAAGGGATGCATTATAAGTAAGTTGTCATTTGAATTTCTCTACAACCTTCAAGTATTGTTTTAAAATAGGAGGCAAAGAAATATTAGAATTAACCATTGGAATATTTGGATTTATCTTTTTTCTCTCTTACAGGCCTTCTGGTGATGTTCTTGAAACATTCAATTTCTTAGAAAATGCTGATGACAGCGATGAAGAAGAGGAAAATGACATGATTGAAGGCATCCCAGAAGGAAAAGACAAACATCGGATGAATAAACACAAAGTAAGAATTCAGTTTTGTATTCTTACTAGCTAAATATATATATATTTAGCTAATATATTACTTACTAATAAATATATATATATTTATGTATTTGGAATAGAAAATTTCAAGATGTCTTAAGTTACGTTTTGAGTGATCAGTTTTTAATTTTATTACATCACTTGAAAGTTTTATTATGTCACCTGGAAGTTTTATATAGTTAGTTCTTATTAAGTTACCTATATATAGTAGAAATTATTATTTGCTGTAATATAGACTAAATGTCAAGAAAGTGTCTGTTTTTATAGGACTGGTCCTTTTAAAAGCTACATCCTCTCCACTCCTGTCACAGTTAAGAATTGCTGCTGAAGTCTGTTTCTTGTATAGTAAACAAATGATAAATTGTAACTGAAACTACAATGAGGATACTCCCACCCTGGGTGAAGGAGTAAACTGTGAATTGTAAATGTATGTGTCAACATTCTCATTCTTAAGGATTAATAAAAATTTGCTTTTGCTCATAACCTAAGAAGCATGTATCTGTTTTAGTGTTGATACGTGTTAGCTATAAGAGCAAAAGTAGATTAGATGATCAATGTGTCAATTATGGTAGTAGTATATAGTATTTCAAGTATGTTAAAAAAAAAAAAAGTGGATGGGTTCAGTTGTGATTCTTTGGAATTTACAGTAATGTGGGGAAAATGCCGGTATTCCTCAAAAGCTTCCAGTTTATCAAAGCAGTTTTCAACCTTTCTGCCACATTTCATATTTGTAACATACTCAAATGTGAAACATGAGTGAATAGAGATTTTGATCCTTTCCTATTTTTGTTCTGGGGAGCACTACTAAAATTACCATAGCTATTGACTTGGCATTAGTTAATGTCCTTATTAGCTATGCTATATCTTAATGAGTTGTGGACTACAAATGCAGTTCTCTGTGAGTGAGGACAGTTCAACACAGTGTATTAGTATGTGAGTTAATGAGTAATTTAACAGTGGTATCTGTGAATCTATTATAATTAAAGAAGTTTTAAGAATCATCATTCTTGCTGATTAGCATTTTAACCAGTCTTACTAGCACATTACTTGCATCACATTTTATAACACTCTTCACACGGCGCTGTTGACATCCATTTATGTAGAGTATAATTTGGAATTGGTGAACTGTGTGGTAGGTAAATCTAAAACTCTGTATCTAAGTAATCTAAAAATAGGAGTACAAATGTAAAGGTAATTTGCGAAAACAGAAAGAATTCCTTTAAAATTTAGCATAAAAGTAATTCTTGGTTTATGTTCCATTTACAGATAGGTAATGAAGGTTTAGCTGCTGACCTAACTGATGATCCTGATACTGAGGAAGCACTGAAAGAATTCGATTTTTTAGTGACTGCTGAAGATGGTGAAGGAGCTGGAGAAGCACGGAGTTCAGGGGATGGCACAGAATGGGGTAAGGTGATAAAGAAATATGGGGGTGGGAGAACATTTAGCCTAAAGGTGTATTATTAATTAAATATTATACATGGAACATGTGTATCTGAATGCATGGTGGCAGTTAAATGGAGGGCAAAGAGAAGAATGGTATTAAATAATTTCAGAGGATTTTGTACCAGTTTATTTCAATTTGGTGGCTAAACTGTTTAATATTTGGCTTTTGGTGGATTTTGATTTTTGAAATTTGTCTTGATTTAAAGTTGAAACATTTAGTCAGTATAGAAATTCAATTCCTTTCCTTTTAGCAGAATTTTTTTAAAGCATGTATACAGTTTTAAACATTCCCATTATTTTGGTGATGATTCTAGCTTTCAAGAAGTCTTAACTCTTTTCAGCATGCCTTATGGTATTATCTGACTTATTGCTGGGAAGTAATAAAGCTACTCATTCTGAATTGTAGCTCAGTATTTAATAAGATTTAGTGAAAGTGTTAAACTATTACAAATAAATTCAGTGTATAGATGTGTTAGAGCCTAGCCTTTGGAAGTGACACCTATTGCTAATGATAATCCAGTCATAAATTAAAAGGGAGAAAACAGTTCTGTTTATACAGGGTTAAAAAAAACTCCATTAGAAAGTAAATAAAATTGTACAAAATATTTTAAAATAATAGCTGAGGTTTGGTATGTTGTTCATATTAAATATGTTCATTCAATCATCTTTTAATATCAGCATGCTATCCTGTAGGTAGAACTCAAATTGTGTATACAGAGCTTTGTTGGAGAAGGTTACTAAGTACTTTAATACATATTTCACATGAATCCAAAGTTGCCTTAGTTATTATTAGCAAGAGGAATTATCACTAGATTTCTTAATATTACTTTGGTGATAAGTAGTTTTATCACCACTTGAGACTGAATATTGCTAATAGTAGAAAAGGCAAAGCCTAATAGATAATGTTTATTGACTATCCTGATATAAGCTGAATACAAGAAAGATCTGAATTTTGTTACCAACAATCTCATTGTTTATAATTTTCAAGCATTGTTTCCAGACTTTCACTTCTGTCTTCTAAGTGGAAAGAGAGGAGGCACATAAATTGAAAATATGAAAAAATTCTGCAGTTACTTTCTAGACTTTGATAATATACATTTTTTACTTACTGTTTGAAAATGGCTATATTATAGAAGTTTACCCTTATTAAGAATTAGCCTTGATTAAGAGAAACAGTAAAAATATGTTTTCTTGTAACTTCTCTGTGCAACTCATTAAGTGTTGGAAATACCTTTTTTTTTCCAGTAGTTTCTAAAGTACTGTGTTTTTTCTGGATTTTATAATTATATAAATATATATATATAATTCATGTATTTTTTAGGAGGTTTAGAACCACAGATACAGGCAAAGAAGAAAATTAAAAATCACCTTTAACACTACTAAGTAGAGAGAATCTTGGTTAATATTTATATATTTATAAGTACATATATATTTATTTTGTGTCTTTATTTAACAAAGGATTTTGCTGTGCTGATTTATAACACACACTTTTCACTTAACATTGTTCTTCTGTCACATTTTTAATAACTGCGTAATATTCTATCAGTATGTTCCATGATTTATTATTTAACTGGGGCTCTCATGCACATTCTAGGTTGTTTTTATTAAAGGAAAAAAGGATCAAAAACAGTTTTCAGACATTGGTATAGCTAAATCTTGGCACATTTCCATTGCTATATCCTTCACCAAAATTTGCTGGAAATTTCACTGCATGTCAGAAGAACATACAAAAGTTTCAGGAATTTAATTTATATAAAATGGTACTATTCCTATAATAAAAATATTACATTCTGTGCAGTTGATTGGTCCTTCTGCCCAAAAACTTTTGACTATAGAGCAAAGCTTCAAGAGAAGACCTAATTAAGTCAATCAGCGTAAAGCTGTCAATACTTAACTTTTATTTGAGAGTGTCTTGAATCTTTTTGTGTAAATGTAAGTAACTGACAGTCTCCTCCTTCTGGACAAGACTTGAAGCATCTTTAAAGCATTTTAACTTCTTGAGAAGGAAAAGGACCCTGTAAGAACTAAGTGGTTCAAGTAGTTTCTTTCCTTAAGAAATGAAAACTTTCTAAGGATCTATGCAGTGTTTCTGAATTTATCATTTCTACTCAACAGATGATATACTCAGTTTTTTTTCAAAACAAAGAGAATGGATATAAATATTTCTTTATAGTTATCTAATTCATTTACTTAACAGTTGAATTTACTTATAAATAGGAAGGTGGTTATGTTCAGATTTTAATTATTGAGTAAAGGACACAGATTTTTAAAAAAAAAGTCTCTCATAATGAAACATATCCCACTATTCACCCATGCTGGATGATCTATATTATTTATACTAGCAGTCTACTCAGCTATCTCTAATTTTGAATGCTTTTATCCTGTGAAACCACTGCTTTTTAGAAAGCTTTTAAAATCTGTTTTTCTTCTGTCATCAGTCTGAGTTTAATTTTAGTAGTTCTTAGTTCTTCTCATAATCAAAAATAATAATGGACATTTCTAATTTTGCTGTTTCTCATTTTGCTATTTCTCTTACAGAGACTAGGCATTTGAAGGATGTTTAGTTATTTTCTCCTACACTTTGAAAATGAGATCTGCAGAAATTTATAGGACTACAAAATACAATTAGTACCTGAATGTTTGTATTTAAAATGTTGGATAATTAAAGCACTGAATATTTACATAAAGTTAGTTACAAATTTATGCTACATTATGTAGATTCATATAATTCCTTTGCTTTGGTAGTTAGAATCATCATAACAGAATTTTATGTGTTTGTGGTTTCGAGTTGTCATGGGTCAATTTTTTGGTTCATATTTGTGTTTTCTTTTAAACAAAAGAGTTCCCGTAACTGATTCAACCTCATTTCTTGATATTTTTTTTCCCTTAGATTTTTTAAAACAGAATTAATATGTAGAAGATTATGCTGCCTCTTCCCTTTTGCTCTTTAACTATTTCTTGTAAGCAATATCAAATCAGCTGTTACTCACCAGGCAAGTTTCAGGATGTTGTTTGTGCACATAATGCATTCACCAACCTTTTTGCACTGCCTTAATAAGTATACCTCTGTTTTCTAGACTTGAGGTTGTCTTGCAGGTAGTATTTTTTTTTTCCTTAAGCTTATCCTCTTTTCTTTTTCACTCCACTACCTTTTGTTACTCTCTTTATAGCTATTCACAGCTTTATTTTTTTTACAAAGGATTTTTCAAAAATACATTAAACTTTTCTGTTTTATCTAATTTCCTGTATTAAGTTTATGCCACTTTTTTGTTTCTATGAGGTTTAACAAGTATTTGCTCAAAATGTGTTAGTTTTTCACTTTTAAAAATAAGAATTGTTAGCTTTATTAAGATGAGTACAAATGATTAATTCTTTAGATCACTTTTCTTGGAGTATTTGATAAGTTGACAGAACAATTCCTGGTAACAGCTTTGTTTTAAAGAAACCATGATTAGACTACTTGAAAAGTGAATTCTCTTTAAATCAGTATTCTCTTTAAATCAGTATTATAACTGTATTACAAACAGTTACAGTTTGCAGATTTGACAAATAATCATATATATAAATTTCAGGCTTGAACAACCTAGTTTCAAT